>NW_019943442.1:70431-101985 GCF_002910315.2 Salvelinus sp. IW2-2015 | reverse complement strand
TACCATTGTAGACAGACCCCCTTACACCCTCTTACAAACCACATACACTGACATGACCCCCCCTACCCCCCCCTCTTACAACATACATCAACATACCCCCCCTTCACCCTCTACAAACATACATACAGACCCCCCTCACCCTCTACAACATACATGACAGACCCCCCTTCACCCTCTCACAGCCCAACATACTGACAGACCCCTTCACCCTCTACAACATACATGACCAACCCTCCACCCTCTACACCATACCATGACAGACCCCCTCACCCTTACAACATACATTACATACCCCCTCACCCTCTACAACATACATGACATACCCCTCACCCCTCACAACATACATGACAGACCCCCTCACCTCTACAACATACATGACATACCCCCTCACCCTCTACAAACTACCATGACAGACCCCCTCACCCTCTACAACATACATGTACATACCCCCTCACCCTCTACAACATACATGACAGACCTCCCTCACCCTTCTACAACATACATGTACATACCCCCTCACCCTCTACCAACATACATTGACATACCCCCCTCACCCTCTACAACATACATGACAGACCCCTTCACCCTCTACAACATACATGACATACCCCCTCACCCCCTCTACAACATACATGGACAGAACCCCCTCACCCTCTACAACATACATACATACCCCCTCACCCTCTACAACATACATGACAGACCCCCCCTCACCCTCTACAAACATACATGACATACCCCCTCACCCTCTACAACATACATGACATACCCCTCACCCTTACAACATACATGACAGACCCCCCTCACCCTCTACAACATACATGACAGACCCCTCACCTCTACAACTACATGACAGACCCCCCTTCACCCTTACAACATACATGACAGACCCCCCTCACCCTCTACAACATACATGGACATACCCCCCTCACCCTCTACAACATACATGACAGACCCCCCTCACCCTCTACAACATACATGACATACAACACTGCAGGTAAAGATTACACATACGACTGACTGGTTGATTGATCTCACATTCTCTCTGTCCCTCCCCCCAGCCTCCCCTCGTAGCCCCTCCCCCCAGGCTACTGTCCACCTGAATGGCCACAGTAGTCAGGAGGGCGTGTCTGCAGGTCGGAGGGGACGGAGACCCAGAGTAGTGACCCCTGAACCCAGTCCTAGCCCCGCCCCCAAGGGTCGCCCTCCCGGCAGGAAGAGAGGCAGGAAGTCCAGACAGGAACTAGAGGCCATGAGGAGGGGCCTCCGGCGAAGCTCCACCCCCGAGGACAAGCTCAACCAATCCACAKGCGACGAGGGCGGGACTTCCTCTGCCCAGGAAGCATCCGTGCTGTCGGGGGCCGGACTTCCAGGAACGCCACGGCGCCGCGGTAGGCCAAGACTGGTCAGGACAGAGATAGCCCCGACCCCTTCCAGCCCCGACCCCTCCCCTTCCCCTTTGAGGAGGAGCAGCCGGCGAATCAACGACGAGATGACTCCCCCTGCCCAGTCTCTGCAACAATCACAGCGCGTGAGGGCATCGCCACAGGACGAGAACAACGATGAAGAGGAGGAGGCGGAACAGGAAGGGGAGGGGTCAGCGGGATCGATGCGTACACGTAACCGGGGGCGACGAACGGCGTACTACACGGAGGAGGACTCAGAGGAGGAGGAGCAGAGACAACTCCTGGTTGAAGACTCCTCCCTCACCTTTGGCACTTCCTCCAAGGGGCGTGTCCGCAAGCTCACAGACAAGGCCAAGGCCAACCTCATCGGCTGGTAACCAACCAACCGCACCGCCATTATTATTGGATGGTTACCACGACGACCGCACCCTGGTAACCACGACAACCATGCATTTACTTTGGGCTGGTAACAAAGACAACCCCCCCCCCCCACTTCCAGACCAGAGGAGAGGATTGTTTCACCTGACTACGCCGTGTTGTAGAGCAGGGTGATGGCTGCTCCTGGTGTGTCCCCGTCCCTGTGTCCACACCATAGACCAGCCTGAAGCTGACTACGCCGTGTTGTAGAGCAGGGTGATGGCTGCTCCTGGTGTGTCCCCGTCCCTGTGTCCACACCATAGACCAGCCTGAAGCTCCTCTCTCATTGGTCCTTGGACGACTATCCCACAAACACCTCGTCTCCTGTGGGGTTTGACTTTGGACCGTCTCCTGAACACACAACCACATGATCATGGACACACACACACACACACACACACACACACACTGTAAAAGCTTCCTGTGTCTCCTTATGTGGTCAACAGGACCGTAGACTGACTCTGCTCTCTGACTGTTCTCTCTGTCTGTTCTCTCTGACCGTCTCTCTGTCTGTTCTCTCTGTCTGTTCTCTCTGTCTGTTCTCTCTGTCTGTTCTCTCTGACTGTTCTCTCTGACCGTTCTCTCTGACCGTCTCTCTGTCTGTTCTCTCTGTCTGTTCTCTCTGTCTGTTCTCTCTGACCGTCTCTCTGTCTGTTCTTCTCTGTCTGCTTTCTTCTCTGACCGTTCTCTTCTGACCGTCTCTTCTGTCTGTTCTCTGTCTGTTCTTTTTCCTTTTTCTTTTTGGGGGGTCTGGTTCTCTCTGACCGTTTCTCTCTGGACGTCTTCTCTGTTCTGTTCTTCTCTGACTGTTCTCTCTGACTGTTCTCTCGACCGTTCTCTCTGTCTGTCTCTCTGTCTGTTCTCTCTGTCTGTTCCTCTTGACCGTCTCTCTGTCTGTTCTCTCTGGTCTGTTCTCTCTGTCTGTTCTCTCTGGACCTTCTCTGCTACCGTTCTCCGACCGTCGCTTGTCTGTTTCTCTCTGTCTGTTCTCTCTGTCTGTTCTCTAATGACCGTCTCATCTGTCTGTTCTCCTCTGTCTGTTCTCTCTGTCTGTTCTCTTGACCGTTCTCTCTGACCGTCTCTTCTGTCTGTTCTCTCTGACCGTTCTCTCTTCTGTTCTCGTCTGTCTTGTTTCTCTCTGACCGTTTCTCTCTGACCGTCTCTCTGTCTGTTCTCTCTGACCGTTCTTTCTTCTGTCTGTCTTCTCTTGTCTGTTCTCTCTGTTCTGTTCTCTTCGACCGTTCTCTCTGACCGTTCTCTCTGACCGTCCTCTACTGTCTCTCTGACCGTCTCTCTGACTGTCTCTCTGTCTGTTCTCTCTGTCGGTCTCTCTGACGTCTCTCTGCTGTCTCTCTGGTCTGTTCTCTCTGTCTGTTTCTCTCTGACCGTCTCTCTGACCGTCTTCTCTGCTGTTCTCTCTGACTGTCTCTCTGACTGTTCTCTCTGCTGTTTCTCTGACTGTTCTCTCTGACTGTCTCTTGATCGTTCTCCTGACTGTCTCTCTGGACTGTTCTCTTGAGTCTTTCTGCTGTCTCTCTGACTGCTCTCTCTGCTGCTCTCTGACTGTCTCTTCTGACTGTCTCGTCTGTACCTCTCTGACGTCTCTCTCCGTCTCTCTGACTGTTCTCTACTGTTCTACGTTGCTTGCTTTGACTGTCTCTGGACTTTCTCTCTGTCTTCTCCTTCTGGCCTTGTCTTCTCTGTCTGTTCCTCTGGACTGTTCTCTCTGTCTGTTCTCTCTGACTGTTCTACTCTGTCTGTTTCTCTCTTGTCGTTCTCTCTGACCGTCTCTCTGTCTGTTCTCTGCTGACTGTTCTCTCTGTCTGTTTTTTTTTTTTTTTTTCTTCCCTTCTTCTGTCTCTCTGACTTTCTCTAGCCTGTCATGTTTCTCTCTGACCGTTCTCTCTGTCTGTTTCTCTCTGACTGTTCTCTTCTGATGTTCTCTCTGACTGTTCTCTCTGACTGTTCTCTCTGACTGTCTCTCTGACGTTCTCTCTGACTGTTCTCTCTGAGCTGTCTCTCTGCTCTGTTCTCTTCTGACTGTCTCTCTGATTCGTCTCTCTGATCCTGTTCTCTCTGCTGTTCTCTCTGACTGTCTCTGACCGATCTCTCTGACATCTTCTCTCTGGACGTCTCTCTGACTTCGTCTTCTCTGACTGATCTCTCTGACTGTTCTCTCTGTGACTGTTCTCTCTGACTGTTCCTTCTGACTGTTATTCTCTGTTGATTGATCAATACTCTGACTGTTACTCTGCCTAGTTCCTCTCTGACTGTTCTTCTTCTGACTGTTCTCTCTGTCTGTTCTCTCTGTCTGTTCTCTCTGCTCTGTTCTCTCTGTTCTGTTCTCTCTGGCCTGTTCTCTCTGCCTGACTCTCGACTGTCTCTATGTCTGTTTTCTCTCTGACTGTCTCTCTGACCTTCTCAATGTGTGTTCATGTTGCATGTGTGTGTGCACAGCACCAAATGTGGGTAGCGAGTGTGCACAGCACCAAATGGGTCACGAGTGTGCACAACACCAAAACGGTTAGCGAGAGTGCAACAGCACCAACATTGGTAGGCGAGGTGGCACACACCAAATCGGTAGAAGAGTGGCAACGAAAGCACCAAATGGAGCGAGTGTGCACAGCACCAAATGGGTAGCGAGTGTGCCACAGCACCAAATTGGTTAGCGAGGTCGTGCACAGCACCAAATCGGTAGAGAGTGCACAGCACCAAAGGCGGTAGCGAGTGTGCACAGCACCCAAATGGTAGCGAGTGTGCACAGCACCCAATTGGTTAGAGATGTGTGCATTCTCGAGATAGAGATATAGTGTCGTGGGCTCTATCCAGAGAGAGAGAGAGAGAAGCTGATAGGTTGTGTCTGTATGAAAGACCGTCCTTCATCATTACAATACCTGGTTGCTTCTGGGGGTTTATGTGTGTGGTGGGGGTGGTGTGGGTGGGTTGGGTGTGGGTTGTGAGAGGATTCTGTGTAGTTTAGTGTACAACCAGTGGCGTCATTGCAGTTTTGTATGGAGTTGATAATCAAGAGTGATTATCTTGATTATAGATTCAATCTGTCTGTATTATAGGCCACGATATTGTGTTCAGTTTCAAGGTACAGAGGTTGCTGTTAGCCTGGTCTCGATTGGTTTGGGGCTATTCCCGTCATCTCCATGGTATGACTGAGAGCAAAGGAAGTGGCATGATGGTACAAACCGACTGGCTACCCAGGCTAGTAGGTGTCTTTTCACCCTTGTTGTCCATGTATCGCAGAGGGATTCAGACAGCTTGTATTCATTTGAATTGAAATCTAATAAATGTTGATTATTTTCAAATGTCTGTTTGTAAGGTCACATTGCAAGTCCTACCTAATGGCTTGTGGCAGACATGGACGTTTTGTCCAGCCGGTTATGTCGTGCCAAAAACACCGTCGGGTCTCATTGATAATGAAACCAGTTTAATTAACATAAAAACTTTTAGCATCTCCAGGCCTCCAAACCAAGCCTCGGATGCGCGGCCTTTCGGACATCTACATTTAAACAAGCCTCGATGCGCGCCTTCGGGACATCTACATTTAAACAAGCCTCGATGCGCGCCTTCGGACATCTTACATTTAAACAATGCTCGCTATGCGCGCCTTCGAGGGGACAATCTACATTTTAAACAAGGCACTCGAATGCGCGCCTTCGGACATCTACATTTCACAAGCCTCGAGCGCCCTCGGAATTCTACATTTAAACAAGCCTCGAAGCGCGCCTTCGGGACATCTACATTCAAACAAGCCTTCGATGCGCGCCCTTCGGACATCTACATTTAAACGTTCTCATAAATAATGTATATACACCATTCACAAAAAAGTCCATTCCTTTATTTTTAGGTCTAAAGAACATTATGGACATTTGAGAACATTGTATTTCAGTAAGAACAGATATGAGTCCTACTGTATGTTATCTGGCTATGATATAGACTGTAGCTTGTTCATTTTATCAGGACATAGATACTGTATGTTATCTGGCTATGATATTAGACTGTAGGCTTGTTCATTTATCAGACTATGATACATGGTATGTTATCTGGCTGTATGCCTATAGGCTTGTTCATTTATCAGACTAGATATGCTTTTAAGTCCCTTGTAAGATCATCTTGAACAGGTCCGATCACTAGTATGAAGAAGTTATTTTTGGCAAACTTTAGTTTGTGAATGATACAAAATTAGAATACTTAGAACAAGATGTAGAGCTTGTGCATGTGGGACTTTAGATGATTTGAAGAAAGTGAAAGAGAAGCGAATCGTTCTCTGGCTCTCAGGACTGCACACGCTGTCCTCTCATCAAGGTGGTCCGTTTTCAACCTCAGGACTATTCTTGAATTCATACTGTCTTTACTAATATGGATTAATGCAGCGTGAGATTTTAGAAGGGCCCATTTATGAAACGGGCAAGGACAGGGAAACGCAGTCTTCTGTATTGCACTGGAATAGAGAATGGAGGCCCGGAGTGCTTTCCCACCGCGGTCCATTTTTGGTAGGCTGCTTCGAAGCATGTGCTAATATGGAGCAAGGAAAATATTTCACTGAACTGTGACAGCCTCTATCTCTCTGTCACGCTCCAAGAAATGAATAAAGGAGAGAGAGGAGGATGGAAACCACGGTGGAGAGATGGTGGACTCCTAACCCGGGATCCAAACTAGATGGAACCGGATCAAACCAGATTTAAATGGACTGAAGCGAACTGGAGACTGATACCAAGATTTTGTGTTTGTGTTCTGATGGCCTTGAATACCCTTCTCTCTCTCTCTCTGTCTCCTGTCCTCTCTCTCTCTCGTCTTCTCCTGGATAGCCTCCCTCTCCTATCTCTCTCTGTCTCATGGTCTACCCTCTTCTCTCGTCTCTCTGTCTCCTGGATACCTCCGCCTCTGTCCCTCTCTCTCTCTTGTCTCTGGATTACGTGCTCTCTGCTCTGTACCTCTCTATCTCTGTCTCTGGTATCTCTGTTCCCTGGATACCCTCTCTCTCTTCTCCTGAACCCTCTCTCCTGCCTGGATAGCCCTCTCTCTGCTCTGTCTCTGCTAGAACCTCTCCTCTGCTCGGATACCTCTCTCTCTCTCTCTCTGTCTCTCTGGATACCCTCTCTCCTTCTGTTCTCCTGGAATACTCCCTCTCTGCTCTGATCCTCTTCTCTTCTTGTCTCCTGGATACGCTTCTCTTCTCTTGTTCTCTGTCTCCTAGATACCCTCGTCTCGTTCTCGTATACCCTGCTCCTCTCTCTACCTCTTCTCTCTTTCTCCTGGATACCCTCTGCTCTCTCTGTCTCTCCTGGATACCCCTCTCTCTCTCTGTCTCCTGGAATACCCTCTCTCTCTCTTGTCTCCTGGATACCTCTATCTCTCTCTCTCTGGCCCCCTCTGTCTCTGGTACCCTCTCTCTCTCTCTCTGCTGTCTCCTGGAACTTCTCTCCGATACCCTCTCTCTCTTCTCTCGTCTCCTGGATTACCCTCTCTCTCTCTCTGTCTCTAGATACCCTCTCTCTCTCTGTCTCTGGATACCCTCTCTCTCTCTCTGTTTCTTGGATACCCTCTCTCTCTCTCTCTGTCTTCCTAGATACCCTCTCTCTCTCTGTCTCCTCGATACCCTCTCTCTCTCTGTCTCCTGGATACCCTTCTCTCTCTCTCTGTTCTGGAATACCCTTCTCTGTCTCCTGGATACCCTCTCTCTTTCTCTCCTATCCTGTCTCCTGGTGAACCCTCTCTCTCTCTCTTGTGTCTCCTGTGATACCCTCTCTCTCTCTTCTCTGTCTCCTGGATACCCTCTCTCTCTCTCTTCTTGTCTCCTGTGGATACCCTCTCTCTCCTCTGTCTCCTGGATACCCTCTCTTCTCTCTCTCTGTCTCCTGGATACCCCTCTCTCTCTGTCTCCTGGATACCCTCTCTCTCTCTCTCGTCTCCTGGATTACCCTCTCTCTCTCTCTCTGTCTCATCCTCCCTGGATACCCTCTCTCTCTCTGTCTCCTGAGATTCCCTCTCCTCTCTCTCTCTGTCTCCTGGATACCTCTCTCCTCTCTCTTCTCCTAGTACCCTCTCTCTCCTCTGTCTCCTGGATACCCTCTCTCTCTTCTCTGTCTCTGGATACCCTCTCTCTCTCTCTCTGCTCCTGTGAACATCTCTCTCTTCTCCGTCTCTCTCTCTCTCTGTCTCCTGGATACCCTCTCTCTCTCTCTTGGTCTCCTGATACCCTTCTCTCTCTCTCTCTGTCTCCTGGATTACCTTCTCTCTCTCTGTCTCCTGGATACCCCTTCTCTCTCTCTCTGTCTCCTTGACTCTCTTCCTCTCTGTCTCCTGATACCCTCTCTCTCTCTGTCTTCCTGGATACCCTCTCTTTCCTGATACCCTTCTCTGTCTCCTGGATACCCCTCTGTCTCCTGATACCTCTCTCTCTCTTCTCCTGGATACCCTCTCTCTTCTCGATATCTGTCTCCTGGATACCCTCTCTCTCTCTTCTCTCGTTCTCCTGAACCACCTCTCTACTCTCTCTCTGTCTCCTGGATACCCTCTCTCTCTCTGTCTCCTGGATACCCTCTCTCTGTCTCCTGGATACCCTCTCTCTGTCTCCTGGATACCCTCTCTCTGTCTCCTGGATACCCTCTGTCTCCTGGATACCCTCTCTCTCTCTCTCCTGGATACTGTTGAAAACAGCAAGTCCGGGACAGGTAGCAGTTGTCCGGTGAACAGGTCAGGGTTCCATAGCCACAGTCAGAACAGTTGAAACTGGAGCAGCAGCACGACCAGCTGGACTGGGGACAGCCAGGAGTCTTCAGGCCAGGTAGTCCTGATGCATGGTCCTAGGGCTCAGGTCCTCCGGGAGGAGAGGGGAGAGAGAGAATTAGAGGGAGCATACTTCAATTAACACGGGACACCAGATAAGACAGGAGAATTATACCAGATATAACCGACTAGCCCCCCGACACAGACTATTGCTGCATAGATACTGGAGGCTGAGGCGTGGGGGTCCGGGGACACTGTGGCCCCGTCCGACGATACCCCTGGACAGGAGCCTTGTCTGGTTGGTGGGCTGGGAGGAGCCCTGTCTGTCTGCTGGTTGGTGGGCTGGGAGGAGCCCTGTGTGTCTGCTGATTGGTGGGCTGGGAGGAGCCCTGTCTGTCTGCTGATTGGTGGGCTGGGAGGAGCCCTGTCTTTTTTGGGGGCATGATGTAACAATGTACATATTGCCAAAGCTTACTTTGGAGATTTACAATATTAACATAATTACTAATAATAATAATCAATATTGTCAACAGGACAACAGTTATAACAATAATCAATAATACATTGAACAATAACATTAAACWGGTTGGTTGGTCTGTCAGACTCTGTCCCTCATCTTATGACAGGCAGCAATGTAGTGCGCTGCCAACCCACAGCTCTCTGCGTCCTCCCCCAACAGGACGGGTAGCCTATCCTCATCAGAGAGGTCTTTGAAACCTTGAATAAGTGTTTAAATTTGGGGAAATTACACTCTCTAATTGTTTTATATTTTTGACATTTTGTCAGGAAATGCAGCTCCGTCTCAGGTTCTGCTGTGGTGCAGTGGTTGCACAGCCTTTCCTCTACAGGGAGCCAGGTTTTCCTGTGTCTACCCTTCTCAATGGCAAGGCTGTGCTCACGAGCAGTTTCCTGTGTCTTACCCCTTCTCAATGGCAAGGCTGTGCTCACTGAGCCTGTACATTGTCAAGTTTTTCTAAGGTTTTGATCAGTAACCATGGTCAAATAGTTTGCCACGGATTGTACTGTCGATTTAGGGCCAGATAGCACTGCATTTTGCTTTGTGTTTGTGCTTGTGTTTCCCAATAAGCAATATTAGTTTTGTTTTGACTGTGTTGTAATTTAGTATATTCTGATTGATTGGATGTTCTGGTCCTGAGGCTTCAGTGTGTTAGTAGAACATGTAGTGAACTCAGCCCCAGGACCAGCGATGAGGGACTGAGGCTTCAGTGTTGTTAGTAGACAGGTTAGTGATCTCAGCCCCAGGACCAGCTGGATGAGGGGACTGATGCCTCACTGTGTTAGTAGAACAGGTTAGTGAACTCAGCCCCAGGACCAGCTGGATAAGGGGACTGAGGCTTCAGTGTGTTAGTAGAACAGGTTAGTGAACTCGAGCCCCAGGACCAGCTGGATGAGGGACTGAGGCTTCAGTGTGTTAGTAGAACAGGTTAGTGAACTCAGCCCCAGGACCAGCTGGATAAGGGGACTGAGGCTTCAGTGTGTTAGTAGAACAGGTTAGTGAACTCAGCCCCAGGACCAGCTGGATAAGGGGACTGAGGCTTCAGTGTGTTAGTAGAACAGGTTTAGTGAACTCAGCCCCAGGACCAGCTGGATAAGGGGACTGAGGCTTCAGTGTGTTAGAGAACAGGTTAGTGAACTCAGGACCAGCTGGATGAGGGACTGAGGCTTCAGTGTGTTTAGTAGAACAGGTTAGTGATCTCAGCCCCAGGACCAGCTGGATGAGAGACTGAGGCTTCAGTGTGTTAGTAGAACAGGTTGTGAACTCAGGACCAGCTGGATGAGGGACTGAGGCTTCAGTGTGTTAGTAGAACAGGTTAGTGAACTCAGCCCCAGGACCAGCTGGATGAGGGGACTGAGGCTTCAGTGTTTTATGAGAACAGGTTTGTGATCTCAGCCCCAGGACCAGCTGGATGAGGGGACTGAGGCTTCAGAGTGTGTATGATAGAACAGGTTTGTGAACTCAGCCCCAGGACCAGCTGGATGAGGGGACTGAGGCTTCAGTGTGTTAGTAGAAGAGGTTAGTGAACTCAGCCCCAGGACCAGCTGGATGAGGGACTGAGGCTTCAGTGTGTTAGTAGAACAGGTTAGTGAACTCAGCCCCAGGACCAGCTGGATGAGGACTGAGGCTTCAGTTGTTTAGTAGAACAGGTTAGTGAACTCAGCCCAGGACCAGCTGGATGTTCGTCCTGAGGCTTCAGTGTGTTAGTAGAACAGGTTAGTGATCTCAGCCCCAGGACCAGCTGGATGAGAGGACTGAGCTTCAGGTGTTAGTAGAACAGGTTAGTGAACTCAGCCCCAGGACCAGCTGGACGAGGGACTCTTTTCTTTGCTCAGCTCTTGGCATTGCAGGGCTTCGTAATGATATGAGACGGGTCACTGTATTTTAGATGTTCCCAAACTGAATTGCTCTTTTTTGAGTTTTTATTATTAGTGGATATTGGCCTAATTCTCCCAGCATGCATTGTTTGTAGTTTTCCTCTGGACATGTAGGAGAATCTTACAGAACTCTGCATGCAGCGGTTTCAATGGGGTGTTTGTCCATTTGATGAAATGTTGTTTTGCAAGTGGACCCCACACCTCGCTGCCATAAAGTGCCAATTGGTTCAATGACACATTCAATAGTTTTAGCCAATTGAATATATTTCAATAGGTATGCTCTCTCTCTCTGCTCTCTCTGACACACACTTTTCTGTGACTCTGGTCACTTTTTAAATGATTGTTTTGTTTTTGTGAGATAATAAATTAAACAAATTTTTGTCAGATAAACGCTCCCTTCAAATCCAATCCCTCTGTGGCACGGAATCCTCTACGATCACGGTCTATGAACCTGTCTCTCTACCCTGTCAGTCTACAATCCCTCTGTCCTCTCTCCTTACCCTGTCAGTCTATACACCCCTCTGTCCTCTCTCTCTACCCTGTCATCTACACATCCCTCTGTCCTCTCTCCTGCTACCCTGTCAGTACTATACCACCCCTCTGTCCTCTCTCCTCTACCCTGTCACTACACATCCCTCTGTCTCTCCCTCTACCTTCAGTCTATACACCCTCTGTCCTCTCTCTCTACCCTGTCAGCTCCATCCCTCGTTCCTCTTCCTCTACCCTGTCAGTCTATACACCCCTCTCTCCTCTACCCTGTCAGTCTATACACCCTCTCGTCCTCTACCCTGTCAGTCTATACACCCCTCTTCCTTCTCTCCCACCCTGTCAGCTCTACACATTCCCCTGTCTGTACCTCTCTCCACTCTACCCTGTCAGTCTACAACCCCTCTCCTCTACCCTGTCAGTCTACACACCCCCTCTCTCCCTACCCTGTCAGTCTATACACCCTCTCCTCCTCTACCCTGTCAGTCTTATACACCCCTCTGTCCTCTACCCTGTCAGTCTTACAGCATCCCTCTGTCCTCTCTCTCTCACCTGTCAGTCTATACACCCCTCTCTCTCTCTCCTCTACCCTGTCCAGTCATTATACACCCCTCTCTCGCCTACCCCGTCAGTCAACACCCCTCTGTCCTCTGTCCTCTACACTGTCAGTCTACACACCCCCTCTCTGCCTCTCTCTCTACCCTGTCAGTCTATACACCCCCTCTCTCCTCTACCCTCTCAGTCTATACACCCCTCTCCTCTACCCTGTCAGTCTATACACCCCTCTCTCCTCTACCCTGTCAGTCTATACACCCCTCTCTCCTCTACCCCTGTCAGTCTCATACACCCCTCTCATCCTCCTACCTTGTCAGTCCTAGTACACCTCCTCTCTCACCTCTACCCTGTCAGTCTTACACACCCCTTGTCCTCCAGTGGAATAGCGCCTTCAAAAGTACCTCACACCCCTTTTACACACTTAGTTGTTACAGGCCCTGAATGTCCCTGATCTACACACATGCAAGAAATGTCAATACGAATTTTTTTGAATTGTTTTTCAAATTTTACTAATTCACCAAAAGAATCTTCAAAAACCTACCCACTATCAATAACTCTTCCATAGCTACATCCCGCACACACGCATACATAACATCACCGCACCAACATTACCCAACAATCCAAACCCATCACCACGAATCACTACATCCTATCTCTCCACACTACGCATCATAACCACCCTTTCCATTTCAAACAGCCAAACTATACTAAACTACTAACGCACATATCGACTTTCCCACCATCACCACTCACACAAACCACAAACCCCATCAACTCACCACATACCCATCTATCCTACACACCACCAAAAACAAAAATCATACCCCTCACCCCCACCTCGACAAAACCCCCAACACATCCGATCCCCAAGTCACTATCCACCACCCTCACCACTCACCTTCAACATCAACACACTCGCAGACAATCATCAAAATCATGATAACAAGCTTAACTCTGACATCACAACCCTCACACACAAGACCTCCCCCCACACCTACCCAAACACCATCATTCACATCCCACCCTACCCCCAGCATCTCACCCAGCGAACCGACGCGACACCGAGCTCCGACTCATCCCGCCTCTACACACCTCTTCACACACACACCTCACAGCCACCCGCACACCCTCAATGCAATAACGCTCTAGACCCAACAAGCGCACTCATCAACCACACAGCCTCAACCAGCTCACCACCCCAACTGTATCACCACAAACGCCTTTCTAGCGACTCGCTCAACCAAATACCATACCCAAACCTCGCCACTATGACAAATCATTCACACATGACATCCAAACAAAACATGAAATAGAGTCGCGATCCACAAACCCCTATACACCTACCTAACAGACACTCAAACAACCACCAAATCATACCACCCATCACACCACCAGACAGCCACCACCACACAACCTACAACCCACAACCAAACACCACCACAACTCACACACCGACAAATATACCTCCTCACACAAACAATCTCAAAACATCAACCACTCGTAACGGACCTATAACAACAACTCCATACACACAACACGACTATCTGCTCCACCTCACTACACCACACGCTCATCTCACCAATTACCATACACACCAAGCTCACCAACCAAACAAGGTCAGTCTCCCAAAATAAGTTCACAGCCTCTCCAACCTGCGTCCCCCATTGCAATTACCTCTACCACCCAACAACTCCCTCCTGTAGCGCGCGTGCTCGACCCTACACCACACCATCACCCCACAATCTACATGATATACGCTCCGCCAACTGCCCCAACGCTAATCATCGCAAAACACCTACACCAAATATTCTGCCAACGCGGCACCACAATCGACTCCGCACACCACTATACACTCTTCATCTTCCCTCTAGCAAATAAAACCAGCCCCAACACCATACCTTCACTCTTCAAACACCTCTACGCATATCGTCAAGCTCACCACCACCATCTCATACAAACTGCTGAGTCCCTTCCACGCGTACACGAGTACTGAAATTTCAAACACAGATTCAACCACAAAGACCAGGGATGTGTCTCCAAACTGATAGTAGATTGGTAAAAAAAAAAATATATATATATTCCCTTTGAGCATGTAAGGTGAAGTTAAATTATTGCTTTTAAAGGTTTATCAATACAACAAAAGATCAATACAAAGAGTCTAACTCTAAGACATATACCGAAATAAGGAAACCAGCATCAGGCACAACTATCACAAGAAAAACCGCTCAGTCGATTTCCCAACTAGGCCAATGGTGACTTTAAAACAGTTACAGAGTTGAATGGCTGTGATAGGAGAAAAAACTGAGGATGGCATCAACAACATTGTAGTTACTCCACAATACTAACCTAAATGACAGAGTGGAAAGAAGGAAGCCATAATGATAACAAATATTCAAAACATGCATCCTGGCATCCAGCTCTTAGGTATATTGTAAAAAATGTAGGCAAATAAAATGGTTCTGAATATAAGTATTGTGCTGGATTTTCCACCAACACAACACATCATTAAGCACCACTCTTTCATATTCCAAGCATAATGGTGGCCTGCATCATGTTATGGTATGCTTGTCATCAGCAAGGACCTTATTAAAGATAAAACGAAACGGAATAGAGCTGAGCACAGGCAAAATCCTAGAGGAAAACGCCGTTCCGTCTGCCCCTCATCACCGCAGGAAATCACCTTCATTCAGCAGGCACAATCGAACACAGAGAGGCAACCAAACTCACCCTCCCAGCCATAACCCCGAGCCACCATGGACAAACACACCCACCTAAACAACACAGGACAGACACACCCATAACACATATACAAGGCAGTCTCAACCTTCAAACCGAGACAGACCCATACACCTAACTCAGCCGTATTGAGAGAATGCCTCACCGAACCTCGTAGCCTAGTTACAGTTTGACTAACATACCACTCAACACCCAGTATTCTCTACTACTACACATCTGACAAACACTCACATACAACTACCAGATCTCGTCCTCTACCTCATAAATCTCCCACGACACACCGTTCCGCCAATAACACACCCTACTCCGATATGTACATATTAGCAATAGAACCAACAACTTAACAACCATACTTAATATCGAGACATCACTCAAACATCTCCCTCCCCTAATATATCCCTCAGCCCAGCTCAATCCCACCTGACACCGCCACACCCATATCCACCCGCACACGCCACCCAGCTCCCCACAATCACCACCAAAACGCCAGCATACAACATCCCACCTCACACTCCAATACCCCACTAACCATCCCACCCTCACATCTCGCAGCACTCAACACTCCTCACCGCCAACACCCTCTAACCGCCACCACATGCACCACCACAACACATCAAACCCACCCTAATTATCAACTTACCACATCTGCACACACACCACCCCTCTGCACCACACAACCCTTCGAGCCCATCCTGACCGCCAACGCATACATACCCAATACCAAGAAACCAATAAGCATCTCTATCACCCACAGCGTCCTATCACAACCTACAACCTCATCAACTACCCTCACCTTGACACATCAACTCAACCGAACGATCACCTACTCAAGAACCTAGTATTTCTATCCGTACCACATACAACTCAACTACAAGCACCACGCACAGCACCACAAACCACAAAACACCCCGTACACCCGCGACCTACTACAGCAGACACTACCCTATCATTCTCTGCCACTCACTACACATACCAAACTGAATAATTGGGCAAATATCTGAACAATTTTAGGGGCAAAGCATTCTGAGAGTCTAAAAAGACTCCAAGCTCTAATCCACTGACAAAGGTGATTCTAACATGTATTCGATCCTCAAATCGGCCGGGTGTGCAATACCGCTCGTGTCAAAAGCGCACCTCCCCCCCTCACTACGACCTACAGCACATACAAGCTACTCACCAACACACAACGTGAAACACACTCTAATGACCATAACTCGTCTCCAAAAACCCAGCATCCCTGCACACCCCACCCAATCACTAGTACCTATAGCGCCGTCTCTCTATCGCAGACCCCTTCAACACTATACGCCCGAATAACATCCCACACAACTCAACTCATGTCCATAAACACCTACCAATCCTTCAACCTAAAGTTAGACAATTTTTCCTACCACTTTACCACACCATGAACAGCAGTACATTTTGTGGTAGTAACTACCAGCTCGACCAAACCGAAAATGACAGCTGAAAACTAAATCTTTAATCCCACCTTGTAAACGCAGAAAAAAAACGCTCAAAAACGGCAGTCGCTGAACGATACTGACTCTACTGCCAGTCGAAGTGCTATACTCTACATGTCATACTGTTAACCCAACTCCACCGCGACCACGGAGCATGACAAGCCTTCGTAAAAGCTCACTACCACCCTGACATTGATAGATAACCCGACCAACTCAAATCCTCACCACCCCTCCAAGATCTCCGGGCCCAACCGCCCCGCACCTCTTCCGATCGCCTCCGCACAAGAGATTAGAACAACCTCCATGGCCCCTCACAGCCGACGCTCCCGGGGGGGCCGGAAGAATCCCCTACACCAAACCTCTACCCCCTACCCCCACACTATCCGAAAAAACACGGGGCGGTGCAACACGGCACCTTGTCATATTGTATAGTTCTTGCTTACTAACTTCTCATAATATCAAAACACAGAAGAGTTAGTTGAACACCAAAAAAAACCTAAACACCCGCTGATATGCTGCATTTGCGAACATCTCGCGTAAGTTACACCAATCGCGACCAACTGGCACACACCCACCACCCCCACAAATATTGAGCATAATTATTCTCTACAGGAAGATAAACTTGTTGTGTTTTCAAGAATACTCTTGTCTTTTCACACAACTCCTCCTTATCCAGCCCTGCCATCCCACCCATCGTAAACTCATCAACCCCACAACATCTATCCGTAGCATTCACCTCAAACCGAATACTCTCAATCTCCATCAACCACCCCCACAACCCTGTGATGCACCATGCTCTGCGCCACATGCATACTCTCATCAAACACCATAACGCTCTCATGTCTGATACAACCACGCACATACAATTATGATCGGTACCTCCAAAGCGGAAGACACACTCTCGACTACACGTCCAACATAGAGCTGCAACCGCATCTCTGACACTCTCAGATCCAACAAGCCGACTAGTACTGTGACCTCACCTTCTATCGGGCATCCCCGACCACACACACTCACGACCAGAGACAACCGTTCACCAACAAATGTACACCCACCGGGGGCAACCACTCTGAAGATGCACCAACTAAAGCTCAGTTACGGTGATCATCTCTCATCTACCCTGAAAACCAAATACAAAGGCCCTTCTTTTTCACGTTTATCCCAACCCAGAGAACTTTCCTAACACCGGAACCACTATCTAAAACTAAATCAACGAGCCATATCCCTCACGTATATATCACCTACAACGCCCTTTCTCACAATCTCAAGAGTCCCACTGAATGAACAAGAGTGGTTGTTACGTGTCTGGAGCCTGTAAGCTAAAACCCTGCACACACCCTGTTATGTCACCCAGGACCAAAAGACATGGGACTCACAGCTCGCATCTGAATTTCACCAGGCAGCCTCATTTGTTCATGCTTCACATCCACAACCGAACGGCAGATCAATCTCACAGATGACTATATCAAGCAAGCCACTCAACCACTTCACTCATCTCATCCCAATTCACTCGCCAACGTCCCTCCCAACACCACAGAACACCTCACGATCAGAGATTATATCCTCACCTGCTATCTACCACACCCATTGATTCGACGGCGCTTCAACCGCCTAATTCGCATATCCATATATCACGATGACCAACTCTATATATCCATTAATACTGCAGACAATACATCATGCTCTCTCACGCACCCTCAACTACAACGCTCTTCTACGACCGTCCTCTATCGCATACACTCTGAGACAGCTAGATACACAGCCGAAGCCATTCCATATCTATCTAGCACAACTTATGTGGTGACTCGTCTACCAAACGTGCGTTGCAGCTGCGAGTGGACCACACATTCAGACTGCCATCAGTCTAACACACTCTCAACCCATACGTGCCTCTGACCCCCTCCGGTGTATCCGAGATCACTACATATAGCTCATCCAACTTAGCACGATATTAAGATGTCACGCCGACCCTCGATCTACATCGCACATACATCGCAGCAAGAGTCGTGCTACACCTGTCCCACAAAACGAGCGTCACATCTCGACAACGACGCGTCTCTCAATGCGAGCCGCGGTACAAACATCTCGCCGAAAGCGCGCTCTCTCACACTCTATGTGACACACTACTCACTCCTACAACATCCCACAACAGAGCTCCGCTTAACGACACACACTGCACTAACAAGTCACCTAATTACTAATCACAACCGAAGAAGACCCGCGTACGACCCCGACACTCATCCCGCGCATCACCATCACACCCTCTATCTCTACTATCTCTATCACGCTAACAACCAACCCCTCATCCACCAGCCAACCAACCACGTAGCAACGGCGGCACATCCGCACCTCGCTCACAACTCTCTAGTCACCTGTCCATCTATCTATCCACCAACAAATATCTCTTTTCTCAAACTTCCATGTCACCTTCCTACACCACGACCCTCTCAACTCTCTATCACTTCCTCCACACCACCACAACATACAATTAATAATTCTATATAACAAATAATAAAATATATATAATATATAACTAATACATACAATATACATATAACAACAACAACACCCATCACCTTCTTCTTCCACACCCGACCCTTGTACTCTCCTACGCCCCTCCCACACCCGACCCCTTCTCATACTCTATCTCTATCTATCCTCTCTTCTACATCCCACACTCTCAACTCTCTCTACACCTTCCTCAACACTACCCTACTAACTCTCTTTGCTACATACAAACTTAACCTACACCACCACCACCACGTACCCTATTATCACTTACTCTATATCCGCTCACACTATCCCATCACTATCCCGCGACGCTCTCAAACCTACTACCGAAACCACAACCTCATATCTCTAACTATCATATCCTCATCTCATCCTCTATCTCTCACCTTCTCTATATCTATCTCTCTCCTCACCACGTCACACATCTCCCACCACACTACTCACAGCTACGTCAAATCTCGCATCCTGGTCACACACACACATCATCTACTGCATCACGCTCTATATTAACTACGCTACTCATACACACACACACATTGCCACCATCCTACTACATCATCTCTAGACACCAATCCTACCTCTCTCTCTCACATCACATCCACCTCAATCTATACATATCCCATCCACAACACCTCCCATAACAACTACACTGCTACAACTCCTATCCACCCACACACTACCCCTCACCCACATAACCACCACACGACCAATCATCCTCATCTAGCAAACTAACAGACATTCGTCACCACACCAACATACCACTCTGCATCACCAACGCACACGACCACACGCTCATCTACTCTACTAATCACCACAATTCCGTCAAATATATAACAACCTAGACTCACTATACCTACATACACGCAGCGCGATCTATCTATCCTATCTATCTCTCATATCTCTCCCACAACATACTATCACATTATCCCTAACATAGCGAGACGCCCGTCCTCTCATACTCTCTCTATTATCATGCCTTTATCCTTCCCTGCACACCAACTGCATAAACAGTCTCTCACTAATCCCACCAGATACAACGCACGTATCTATACCTCACCTTATACCTCTCGACACGACCATGCTCACAACGTTTACACCAGAGCTCATATGCGTCTCTTGCATCTAAGAATCTATACTCTCTATATCTATCTCTCTCACAACTATCACCCAAACCACTATCTCATACCTCATCACTCTCATCTATATCTAACACATATCCAATACTTACTCCTCATACTCAATCTATATCATACCACCTCCCACAACTCACAAGACATCAATCTTATCCTCTATAGCAGAATATACCTTATATCTCTACCAACATATCTAATCCACTCTCTATCTATCTATCTCCATATACTCACTTCTTCTAACTCATGCCTCACTATGCGCCTCAACCTCTCTATCTAGCACTCACGCGCTATCATCCCTCACAACTCAACACCTCATCTAACAATCACTATCTATATTCCGCAAAATATCAACCTTCTATCGTCGTGCGCACAACCCCTCTAACTACACACTACAACCCTTCACAGAGCAGCTCCGCGCAACTCCGCTCACATACCTCGCTCAGCGCGTCCTACCACATACCACGCGTTCCTACACACTGTTCCACCCACATTACACACACCCACCGTACCTAAAGCTCTCTCACCACCTCTAACGCTGCTCACAGCAACTCACATCTCATCACACTTACACGATCAACCCTCCCTCCCCTCACCTCTCAATTCCGTGCGAACCTCCTACACCTCACAAACAACACACGCACAACCACTATCTATATTATCTCTATCACGCTGCCCACCTAGCGAGCGATCCATGAGGCCTTTGTCTAGCGTGCCCGACAAGCGCGACCAAGATCACCGAACTGTATCAACTCTCATAAGTTCTCCATGCTATATCTACCAGGCTAATTCCATCTCCTCACTTTACGAACGAGAGCGCAAATCCTAGCACCTTCCTTCCCCCCCCCCCCCCCCCCCCCCCCCCCCCAACAACACAAATGCACACACAACAATACAATCTGGACACATCACACGCCTCCCGCTCCTGCTCAACACGCAGCACTCACCACAACCCTCCCGCTGACACACCTCCTACGCACCACCACCTCTCACGCGCAAGCTCGCCATCACGCCCTCTTGCCACCCCCACCCACACTTATCAAACACTGAGCCATCTCATACCTCTCCTACCTCACCTTCCTCACACACCGACTAACCGAACACCTCTCATACCCAACACCGTTCCTCCAAAGCCACACAAACACCACCCCTGTTCAACTTCTCTAGTCACCTTCCTCACACCGACCTAAACAAACACACCCAAACTCGTCTATCTAATATCCTCGGCACGCGCAGCGACTGCTTTCTGCTCTACACCCACCACGCAGCTGTGAAGAGACCATCTGTCCAAATCACATCCATGAACTGGTTCAACAAATATACAATTGCTGCCACCGAAGGATACGAAATATGGGTGGATGACTCGGATAATGGTTGATGTGACTCCGGATACATTGGTGGATAACTCGGATAATGGCTGGATGACTCGGCATAATGGTGTGTCCTCGGGAACATGCAGTCGAATAACTCACTGATTGTTGAAGACATCCGGTAAGATGACTCGGATACATGGGGCCGGGATAACTCGGATAATGGTGGATGACTCGGATAATGGGGATGACTCGGAGATAATGGGTGGATGACTCGGATAATGGTGGATACCGCGATATGGGTGGATACTCGGAAATGGGTGGATAACTTCGGATGAATGTGGGGATACTCGGATAATGTGATAACTGGATAATGTGTGTATGACTCGGAATGATCGTGGAAACTCGGATAGGGTGGAATCCGGTAATGGTGAACTAAATGGCGTGTAAACTCGATAATGGGTGGACAATCGGTAATCGGAGAAATATAAATGGCGGAATAACTCGGATAATGGAGTGGATAACTCGGGTAAATGGGTGGATTAACTGATAATGGGTGGAACTCGGATAATGGTGGATAACTCGGATAATGGGTAGACGACTCTGTAATGGTGATATGTATGGGTGGAAACTCGGGATAAATGGGTAGACAACTCTTGATAATGGGTGCAGTGATAACTCAGGATAAATGGGATGTGATAACTCGGATAAATGGGGGATAACTCGGAAATGGTGGATGACTCGGATAATGGGTGGATAACTCGGATAATGGTAGACGACTCATGAAAATAGGGATAACTCGGATGAATGGGTGAATAACTCGGATAATGGGTGGATAACTCGATAATGGGTAGACAACTCTGATAATGGGGGATAACTCTGATAATGGGTGGATAACTCGGATAATGGGTAGACAACTCTGATAATGGTGAATAACTCGGATAATGGGTGGATAACTCGTTAATGGGTAGACACTCAGAATCATGCGGTGGAATAACTCGATAATGGGTGGATTAACTCTGATTAATGGTGGCTGTAACGCTTGCGGGGTGGAAGAAGAGGAGGACCAAGTGCATGCAGCTGGAAGTGTCCATAATGTTTTAATAAGAACTGAACACTGAACAAAAAAACAATAAACCGACAAAACGAACAGTCCTGTACGGTGAAGCAGAACACAGAACAGAAAATAATCACCCACAAAACACAATGAAAACAGGCTACCTAAATATGGCTCCCAATCAGAGACAACGACTGACACCTGCCTCTGATTGAGAACCATACTAGGCCAAAACCATAGAAATAGAACAAACATAGAAAAAACAACATAGAATGCCCACCCCAACTCACGCCCTGACCAAACTAAAATCAAGACATGACAAAGGAACTAAGGTCAGGACGTGACACTGTGATAAACTCAGATGTATCTTCCATGAAGAATATGACCTGTATATACAGTTTCCATATGATATTTGAGCAGGTACAACACTTTAATGAATCAATTCATAGAAATTGTCCATACACTCAATGACTGCTTGCTTATACAGTAAAAATGTGACCTTTTTTCTCAGGGTCAGGGGTTAGAGTAGAGGGTAGATTAAACAATGTGTCTGCTACAAATCAAAGTTCATTGGTCGCTAGGTTGACGATTAACTAAATGTTGGTTATTTTTGAGGGTTTTCAAATTAATTGGACCGATGTCGGGTCAAATTATATTGAATACATTCCTTTCGTTTTTTTTTTTGTAAATCAGTGCCCATTTTCTCACTGCAAGTTTCTTAGAGATAAATCGGATCAAGCCCAAACTGTGCGATGTACACTGAACAAAAATATGAACACAAATGCAACAATTACAAAGATTTTACTGAGTTACAGTTGATAAAGGAAATCAGTCAATTGAAATAAATTATTAGGTCCTAATCTATGGATTTCAAATGACTGGGAATACAGATTTTTTAAAAGGTAGGGTCGTGGATCAGAAACCAGCCGTATCTGGTTGACCACCATTAGCCTCATGCAGCACGACACATCTCCTTCACATAGAGCTGATCAGGATGTTGATTGTGCCCGTGGAATTTTGTCCCACTCCCTTCAACGGCTGTGTGAAGTTGCTGGATATGGTGGGAACTGGACACGCTGTCGTGCACGTCGATCCAGAGCATCCCAAACATGCTCAATGGGTGTCATGTCTGGTGAGGTATGCAGGCCATGGAAGAACTGGGACATTTTCAGCTTCCAAGAATTGTGTACAGATCCTTGCATCATGGGGGGTGTGCATTATCATGCTTGAAACATGATGTGATTACGGGGGAGGAATGGCACGACAATGGACTCAAGATCTCGTCACATATCTCTGTGCATTAAAAGTGCCATCAATAATAATGCTTATGTGTTCGTTGTCCGTTATGCTTATGCCTGCCCATACCATTAACCCCACCGCCACCATGAGAGCACATCTGTTCACAATATTACATCAGCAAATCAGTTGAAACCGGGATTCATCTGTGATGAGCACACTCTCCCAGTGTGCCAGTGGCCATCGAAGGTGAGCATTACCCCACTGAAGTCGGTTCGACGCTAACTGCAGTCAGGTCAAGACCCTGGTGAGGACGACGAGCACACAGAGAGCTTCCCTGAGACGGGTTCTGACAGTTTGTTGCAGACAATTCTTTTGTTGTGCAAACCCACAGTTTCATCAGCTGTCCAGGTGGTCTGGTCTCAGACGAGGTGAAGAAGTCGGATGTGGAGGTCCTGGGCTGGCGTGCTTACTCATGGCCTGCGGTTGTGAGGCCGTGGACGTTCTGCTCAAATTCTCTCAAAAGATGTTGGAGGTGCTTATGTAGAGAAATTAACATTAAATTCTTCTGGCAACAGTGGCATTGTGTTGTGTGTCAAAACTGTGTTGTGATCTCAGGCCCTTCTTATGATGATTCTCTCTTTTTATAAACAAGTCTTATGAATTGAATATTTTTTCTTCTACAGCTTATCAACACCCCAGTATGTTCCCCCTGTTTGATGATCTTATTGTGCATTATGGTTGAACCAAAAGATGACCATGGAACAAAACAATTTAATAAATAGGAAACAATTAAATAATGAAATTGAATTAAACAATTAAATGTTATGGTTGATTTGCGCTAAAATTATTACTTTTAACAATCATTCAATATTCATACAAGTATTAATTTCTAACACTATCATTCGAATTACTTAATAATTATGACACACCCCTCTTATAATTTTTTCTTGTTTTTATTGATTTAACCTTTGTCACGCCCTGACCTTAGTTATCTTTGTTTTCTTTATATTTTGGTGTTAGGTCAGGTGGACGAGGGTAGGTATTGTGTGTGTTATTTGTCTGGTCTAAGGTTTTGTTTATGTCAATGTTGTGTGTGTAGTCCTAGGCATACCGTAGGTCTATGGTGGCTGGCATTGGTATCCCAATCAGAAGGCAGCTGTTTATCGTGTGTCTCTGATTGGGGATCTATTAGGTTGACATTTTCCAGTTTGGTTTGTGGGTGACTGTCTATGTGTGAAGTTGCATGTCTGCACTTCGTTATATTTAGCTTCACGTTCAGTTTTGTTATTTTTGTATTAGTTTTGTTTATTGTTTTCGTTATCATTCAAATGAAGATGTACTTCACATCCACGCTGCCTTTGGTCTCCTTCGTATGACGAACGTGACAGAGATCACCCACCAAAAAGGACCCAAGCAGCGTGACCAACCCACTGACCTTTGTCTGATGCTACATTCAGCGGTAGCAACGTTTTGGAGAGCGTTTTATACAGCTCAGAGAGAACACGAGAGCAAACTTTTTTCTACAGTTCTCCATGCTGGACGTTATTGTTAAAAAACGGCCACAGGTAGCATATGATATTACATATATGAGCAGCTCAGTTTATAGACAGTAAGATGACTGTAAATCATTTAATAATCATGTTATAGACAGAAGATGAGGTAATCATTATAATATGTTATAGGATAGAAGATGAGTATCATTTAATATATGTTATAGACAGAAAGATGAGGTAATCATTCTTAATCATGCTGTTACGACAGACGATGAGGTAATCATTTAATAATCATGTTATAGGACAGAAGATGAGGTATCTTTATAATCATGTTTACCAGAACGATGAGGCTATCATTTAATAATCACTGTTATAGACAGACTGATGAGGAATCATCTTAATAATCATGTTATAGACAGACGATGAGGTAATATTTATATAATCATTGTTATTAGACAGAAGATGACCGTAAATCATTAATAATTCCATGTATAGACAGACGCATGAGGTAGTTCATTAATTAATCATGTTAGTAGAGACTGAAGAGTGAGTAATCATTTAATAATCCAGTTATATACAGACGATTGAAGTAATCATTTAATAACATGTTACTAGACAAGAAGCATGACGTAATCATTTAATAATCATGTTATAGACAGACCTGATGACATAGGGGTAAGTAATTTAATAATCATGTTATAGACAGAAGAGAGGTAATCATTTAATAATCCATTGCTTATAGACAGAAGATGAGGTAACAATTAATAATCATGTTATAGACAAAGATGAGCGGTAATCATTTAATAAAATCATGTTATAGACAAGAAGATGAAGTAATTAATTTAATTTAATAATCAGTTATAGACAGAAGAGAGTTAGTCATTTTGAATATCATTATAGGGAGAAAAAAAACAGGGGGGGACGCTGAGGTAATCATTTAATAATCATGTTATAGACAGGAAGATAGGTTAAGATCATTTAATAATCATGTTATAGACAGGAAGATGACTTAATCATTAAAATCAGTGTTATAGACCAGAAAGTTGAGGTAATTCATTTAATAATTGTTATAGACAGACGATGAGGTAGTCAGTTTAATAATCTTTATTAAGACAGACGATGCATGTAGTCATTTAATAATCATGCTATCAGACAAAATAGTGAGTAATCAGTTTAATAATCGATGTGTATTAGAAGACGATGAGCGTAGATCATTTAATTATCATAGTTGTAGGACAGAAGATGACGGTAATCAATTTAATAATCAGCTTATAAAGACAGAAAGATGAGCGGTAATCATTTATATCAGTGTAATAGACAGACGAGAACTGAAGGGTAATCATTTTAATAATCATGTTATAGACAGAACGCTGAGGTAATCATTTAATAATCATGTAAATAGAAAGATGAGCGAGCTAATCATTTAATAATCACTGTATAGGACAGACGATAGAACGTAATCAAATAAGTTAATCATGTTTAAACAGAAGAATGAGAGGGCGTAATCCCATTTAATAATCATGTTATAGACAGACGATGAGGAATCATTTACATAATCATGTTATAGACAGACTGATGAGGTAATCATTTAAAATCATTTATAGACAGAAAATATGAGTAATCATTTAATAATCAATGTTTATAAGACAGACGAATGAAGGTATCATTAACACCATCCCATGCTGTAACATCGGAGTCCAAGCCTGTCGGCCACAGCACACTCATGTTATACACATCGACAACGATTAGAATCTATCATCTACAGTACATATATCAAGCGGTGAACGCTAGCCTACCTCCCATCAACTTCCTCTGACGCCAGGCTATCAAAATCTTCTAATCATCAGCAAGCCTCTAACGGAAGACGCCACCCGCTCCAGTGATTTAATAAATCATGTTATAGACAGGAAAGATGAGTAGATCATTTAATATCGATGTATAGACAGACGATGAGTAATCATTTCAATAATTCATGTTGTAGACAGAAAGATGAGTAAGCATTTAATAATCATGTTATAGACAGATGATGCAGGTAATCATTTAAAATCGGTTATAACAGATTGATGAATGGTAACCCGACCTGGCTAACTCACATTATACCTTATAAATCACTGTTATAGTACACACTATTGACGGTATCATTTAACCTAATCATGTTACTAGATCGACGATAGGGTACATTCATTTCAATAATTGCGATGGATAGACAGACAATGAGGTAATCATTTAATAATCATGGTATATAGACCAAAGATGAGGAATCATTTAATATCATGTATAGACAGAAATATGTAGGAATCATTTAATTAAATCATGTTATAACAGACGATGATGCTGTCTATGGTAATCATTAATAATCATGTTATAGACAGACGATGAGGGTAATCATTCTAATATCTCACAATACCGTTCTATAGCACACAGACCCTCGATGACGGTAATCGCGAGTTATAATATATCATGTCTATAGACAGAAGATGAGGTGAATCATTTAATAATCATGTTAGTAACAGACGATGAGGTTAATCATTTTAATAATCATGGTTATATGGACAGACGATGAGGTAATCATTTATAAGTCACATGTTATAGACAGAAAGCACGATGAGTAATCATTTAAATAATCATGTATAGCACAGAAAAGAGGTAATCATTAGATAATCATGTTATGACAGACGATGACAACCGGGCATATATTCTTACTAACCATAATACATGTTCATAGACGAAAGATTGAGGTAATCATTTAATAATCATTTATAGACAGAAAATGATGGTAATCATTTAATAATCATGTTATAGACAGACGATGAGGTAATCATTTAATAATCATGTTATAGACAGACGATGAGCCGGTAATCATTATACTTCAATGTATAGGACAGACGACTGAGGGTTAAATCAAATAATTCTATTGTTATAGACAGCGATGAGGGTAATCATTTAATAATCCATGTAGTAAACAGGACGATGGAGGTAACTCAATTTATAATCATGTATAGACAGACGATGAGCGTATATCATTTAATAATGCATGTTATAGACAAGACGATGAGGTAATCAATTTAATAATCATGTTATATACAGGACAGATGAGGTAATCATTTAATAATTCATGTTATAGGACAGAAAATGAGGTAATCATGAATAATCATTCTTATAGACAGAAAGATGAGGTAATCCATTTCATAATCACTGTTATAGACAGAAAGATTCGCAGGTAATTCATTTAATAATCATGTATAGACAACGATGACCGGTAATCTTGAATAATCATTTATAGACAGAAAGATTGAAGGTTAATCAATTTAATATCTCAAATCATTTATAGACAGAAAAGACTACGGTATCATATTAATAAGTCATGTCTATAGGACAGACGATGAGGTAAATCATTACATATCATGTTATAGACAGACGATGAGGTAATCATTTATAATTCGATGTTATTAGACAGACGATAGGTAATCACTGTAATAATCATTTTATAGACAGACGATTGACAGTAATTCACTTAATAATCATCGTTTTTAGGATAAACAGACGATGAGGTAACATTTAATAAGCATGTATAGAACCAACGATGATGTACATCATTTTAAAATCATTTATAGACAGACGAAGAGCGTAATCTTTAATAATCATGGTTTATTAGACAGACGATGAGGTAATCATTAATAATCATGTTATAGACAGACGGATAGGTAATCATTTAATAATTCCATTTTATAGACAGACGATGAGGTAAATCATTTTAAAATCATGTTATAGAACAGACATGAGTAATCATTTAATACATCATGTTATAGACAGACGATCCGAGTTAATCATTTTCAATAATCATGTTATAGACAATAACATCCAGCAGGCAGACTAGCGATGGCATATCTCCGCCAAAAGTGTCTCAGTGTGGCAAGGTCCCTTTTCTATTTCCGTGTTACCACCAAACAAGGCTCCTAAATTTAACAATTTATCTTGCGGTACTTGTATTACAGGACAAACATACACACTGTAAGGCACGTGAAATCCAAAGAGTATTTTCTGCCCAAAACAGAAGCATTAGATGGTAGTTTATTAAGAAAGACTCTCTTGAAGTCATGACGGGTGACATAAGCTCCTAAGGAATGGGCCACAGCGATTTCCAGTGCCAACATAAATGTATTTGAATTCCATAATATTACATTTTTATTAAGTTAGGATTTTTGAATTTTGACTTAACAATTTTTGAATTAATGTAATGCCCACAAAATTGGAGCATCATGCATTTCTATCTAAATTCGATAGCTTATTTGTGTGATATTCACTGAATTCCAGCCGGTTTTTCAGAATTCTCTTAAAATTACTTTGATTCACATGTATATATATATATTCCGGTTTCAAAATGTAGATATATGCATTCATTGTCTTCTGTATTCACGGTTTTAAAAAAAACAATAATGTTCAAGTTATCAATTCCAGTTTTCAATTTCAGTCACATTCACAATCAAACCCAAGATGACATCATCCTTCTACTTGCAGCCAGAAAAGGTAGAGGGAACAGAGAGAATCAAAAGGCCTCACTGTGGCTCAACAGAGAAGTCTTCCGCATTTCATGATAGTAATGTATTATCTTGTCTAACTATTAATTTGTCTCTATAAGTTTGAACCGTTTATTGTCTGTAACATTATGACCCCATACTGAAAGCATAATAGACTCATGGAATATGTACGGTGACCCTTCTGTTCCCCTCTAGTCATAATCACAGTCTTAGGCGTTAAAAATAATCGACAACAATGTGTCCCCTATAGAATGTAGATTGGAATACCGTGGAACCTTAGGCCTCTTCTAAGGAAGCCTTTCCATTCACTAGTTAATCTTGTAACGTACTGCACATTCCTCCTCGCCTGACCAAGCAACGGTGCTGGATCACTGTGGCCGAGTGGAGAGAGTCGCCCTACTCTTAAACCACCACCGTCTGGTCAGTTAGGGTCAGGGGTTAGAGTTAGGCGTTTCAATAATGTGCAGTAGAGGAGATCTCCTCATTGCCACCAGCAAAAATTGGACTAGGCATATCTAGGCCAGCGTTTCCCAACTCGGTCCCCCGGACCCCCAGGGGCACGTTGGTTAGGTTTTGCCCCTAGACACTAACACGGCTGATGTCAAATAATGAATTCATCATCAACTTGATCATTTAATCAGCTGGTAGTAAAAAAACGTAAAAACCAAAACCGGTGCAACCTTCCTATAAGGACTGTAGTTTTGCGGAAACACTGATAGGCTGTTGGTTTGTGTATTTTTACACCTGATGATAATACAAATGCGAGTATAATGCCTGTATGCATTATCAACATGTGCATGTCATTGTCACCACTTACTTGCAGATAAAAACAAATACTTTAAAGGGATACATCAGAGATTATTGGCAAAATGAATCCTTTATCTACTGACCCAGAGTCAGACGGGGCCCTTTATCTACTGACCCAGAGTCAGACTGAGGCCCTTTATCTCACTGCCACCCAGAGTCGATGAGGTCCTTTAACTTACTGAGCCCAGAGTCAGAACGGGCCTTTATCTACTGACCAGGCAGTCAGATGAGGTCCCTTTAACTACTGACCCAGAGTTCAGACGGGCCCTTTATTCTACGAACCCCCAGATCAGCGATGAGGGTCGCTTTATTGCTACTGACCAGACAGACGAGTGGGCCCTTGTAAAGCATCTAACTGACCCGCCTAGCGAGTGATACTACGCGGGCCCAACTAATTATCTATCATGACCCAGAGATCAGCTCCGCGACCGGCTACTCTCACTTGCCACCACAGCAGTCCACCGATGAAAGGTCCCTTACTGAGCTGCACTCCAAAGTTCAGATGAGCGACTCCTCTATAATCTACTCACCCAGATCTAATTGGCCCTCCTATCTACGTCCCAGAGTCAGGATGAGGTCCTTTATCTCTACCTGAACCCAGAGATCGATGATGGCCCCTTATCTACTGACCCCCAATCAGCGATGAGCCCCTTTATCTAGCTGACCAGAGTCAGATGAGCCCCGTATCTACTGAACCAGAGCAGATGAGCCTTTATCTACGACCCAGGATCAGATGAGGTCCTTTATCTAACTGGACCCAGCAGTCAGAGTATGAACTCGTGGATACCGATGTTTATGTCTCGTGTCTGTTTGAAGGAAGATTACTAAAACTGTTAAAACCAATGTGATTTACCATTAACGAGACACCACTGTGAAGGACAGATGATTAAAAAATTAATTAACAAATTTTTACCAATTAAAAGATCAAAGGACTGATATTGTAAACATGATATAATTTACATAATGATTGACCTTTAGTTTATTGTCAGAGGAAAGATGCTTTAAATTACTGCCGTTCCATCTCATATTAAAGTAGTCCTACAGTGTCGTGTGTGTGCACGTGGGTGTGTGTGGTGTGTGTGTCTGTGTGTGTGGTGTGTGTTGTGGTGTTGGTGTGTGTGGCCTCCGGTCTCACAGGTCCCTATCGCTCCGTATATCATGTGTGTGTCGTGTGTGTGTGGTTGTGTGTGTGTGTTCGTGTGTGTTGTGTGGTGTGCGTGTGTGTTGTGTGTTCGTTTGTGCTGCCGGGCCGATGTCGGTAATCTCTCTCTTTT
>NW_019943442.1:66729-70406 GCF_002910315.2 Salvelinus sp. IW2-2015 | reverse complement strand
CAGTGTTTAGTGAACTCAGCCCCAGGACCAGCTGGATGAGGGGACTGAGGCTTCAGTGTGTTAGTAGAACAGGTTAGTGACTCAGCCCCAGGACCAGCTGGATGAGGACTGACGTCTCAGTGTGTTAGTAGAACAGGTTAGTGAACTCAGCCCCAGACCAGCTGGATGAGGGACTGGAGCTTCAGTGTGTTAGTAGAACAGGTTAGTGACTCAGCCCAGGACCAGCTGGATGAGGGACTGAGGCTTCAGTGTGTTAGTAGAACAGGTTAGTGAACTCAGCCCCAGGACCAGCTGGATGAGGGACTGAGGCTTCAGTGTGTTAGTAGAACAGGTTAGTGAACTCAGCCCAGGACCAGCTGGAGAGGGGACTCTTTTCTTTGCTCAGCTCTTGGCATTGCAGGGCTTCGTAATGATATGAGACGGGGTCACTGTATTTTAGATGTTTCCAAAACTGAATTGCTCTTTTTTTGAGTTTTTATATATTAGTGGATATGGCCTAATTCTGCCCAGCATGCATTGTTTGTAGTTTTCCTCTGGACATGTAGAGGAGAATCTTACAGAACTCTGCATGCAGGGTTTCAATGGGTGTTTGTCCATTTGATGAAATGTTGTTTTGCAAGTGGACCCCACACTCGCTGCCATAAAGTGCAATTGGTTCAATGACACATTCAATTAGTTTTAGCCAATTGAATTATATATTTCAATAGGTATGCTCTCTCTCTCTCTCTCTCTGACACACACTTTTCTGTGACTCTGGTCACTTTTTAAATGATTGTGTTTGTTTTTGTGATAATTTTTTTAACGCCAAATCAATCCTGTGGCACTGAGATCCAGATCACGGCTTAATGAATGTTCCTCTACCTGTCAGTCTACACATCCTCTGTCCTCTCTCCTCTACCCCTGTCAGTCTATACACCCTCTGTCTCTCTCCTCTACCCTGTCAGTCTACACATCCCTCTGTCCTCTCTCCTCTACCCTGGTCAGTCTATACACCCCTCTGTCCTCTCTCCTCTACCCTGTCAGTCTACACATCCCTCTGTCCTTCTCCTCTACCCTGTCAGTCTATACACCCCTCTGTCCTCTCTCCTCTACCCTGTCAGTCTACACATCCCTCTGTCCTCTCTCCTCTACCCTGTCAGTCTAACACCCCTCTCTCCTCTCTCCTCTACCCTGTCAGTCTATACACCCCTCTCTCCTCTACCCTGTCAGTCTATACACCCCTCTGTCCTCTCTCCTCTACCCTGTCGCTACACATCCCTCTGTCCTCTCTCCTCTACCCTGTCAGTCTATACACCCTCTCTCCTCTCTCCTCTACCCTGTTCAGTCTATACACCCTCTCTCCTCTACCCTGTCAGTCTATACACCCCTCTCTCCTCTACCCTGTCAGTCTATACAACCCCTCTGTCCTCTCTCCTTCTACCCTGTCAGTCTACACATCCCTCTGTCTCTCTCTCCTCTACCCTGTCAGTCTACACACCCCTTCTCCTCTACCCTGTCAGTCTACACACCCCTCTCTCCTCTACCCTGTCAGTCTATACACCCCTCTCTCCTCTACCCTGTCAGTCTTATACACCCCTCTGTCTCTCTCACCCTGTCAGTCTACACATCCCTCTGTCCCTCTCTCCTCTACCTGTCAGTCTATACACCCCTCTCTCCTCTCTCCTCTACCCTGTTCAGTCTATACACCCCTCTCTTCCTCTACCCTGTCAGTCTATACACCCCTCTGTCCTCTGTCCTCTACCCTGTCAGTCTACACACCCCCTCTCTCCTCTCTCCTCTACCCTGTCAGTCTATACACCCCTCTCTCCTCTCTCCTCTACCCTGTCAGTCTATACACCCCTCTCTCCTCTACCCTGTCAGTCTATACACCCCTCTCTCCTCTACCCTGTCAGTCTATACAACCCCTCATCTCCTCTACCCTGTCAGTCTATACACCCCTCTCTCCTCTACCTTGTCACAGTCTATACACCCCTTCTCTTCTCTACCCTGTCAGTCTACACACCCCTCTGTCCTCTCGGTGGAATAGCCTTCAGAAAGTATTCACACCCCTTTTACCACATTTAGTTGTTACAGCCTGAATGTCCCTGATCTACACACACCTCAGAAATGTCAAAGTGAATTTTTGTTTTCGAAAATTTTTACTAATTCATTCAAAATGAAAAAGCTGAATGTCTTGAGTCAATAAGTTATTCAACGGTTGCTTAACAAGTCACATGATAAGTTGCTTAACAAGTCACATGACAAGTTGCTTAACAAGTCACATGACAAGTTGCTTAACAAGTCACATGAGTTAAGATAAGTTTCATGGACTCACTCTGTGTGCAATAATAGTGTTTAACATGATTTTTGAATGACTACCTCATCTCTGTAACCCACACATACAATTATCTGTAATGTCCCTCAGTCGAGTAGTGAATTTCAAACACAGATTCAACCACAAAGACCAGGGATGTTTCTCCAAACTGATTAGTAGATGTGTAAAAAAAAATATATATATATATCCCTTTGAGCATGGTGAAGTTATTAATTATGCTTTTAAAGGTTTATCAATACACTACAAAGATACAGATACAAAGAGTCCTAACTCAGTTGCCGGAGAGGAAGGAAACCGCTCAGTGATTTCACCAAGAGGCCAATGGTGACTTTAAAACAGTTACAGAGTTGAATGGCTGTGATAGGAGAAAACTGAGGATGGATCAACAACATTGTAGTTACTCCACAATACTAACCTAAATGACAGAGTGGAAAGAAGGAAGCCCATATAGGATAACAAATATTCAAAAACATGCATCCTGCATCCAGGCTCTTAGGTAATATTGTAAAAATGTAGGCAAATAAATGGGTTCTGAATATAAAGTATTGTGCTGGATTTTCCACCAACACAACACATCATTAAGCACCACTCTTCATATTTCCAAGCATAATGGTGGCTGCATCATGTTATGGGTATGCTTGTCATCAGCAAGGACTTTTTTAAGATAAAACGAAACGGAATAGAGCTGAGCACAGGCAAAATCCTAGAGGAAAACCTGGTTCAGTCTGCTTTCCACCACTGGGAGAGGAAATCACCTTTCAGCAGGACAACAACCTAAAACACAAGACCAAATCTATACAGGAGTTTCTTACCGAGACGACATTGAATGCTCCTGAGTGACCTAGTTACAGTTTTGACTTAAATCTACTTGGAAATCTATGGCAAGACTTGAAAAAATGTGTGTCTAAGAATGATCAACAACCAACTTGACAGAACTAGAAGAATTKTTTTTAAAGAATATTGGGCAAATATTGAACAATTTAGGTGAGCAAAGCATTTAGAGATGTGCCCTAAAAGACTCCCAGCTGTAATCACTGACAAAGGTGATTCTAACATGTATTGACTCAGGGGGGTGAATACTTATCTAATCAAGATATATGTGTTTTATTTTTCATTAATTTGTAATAAATGTTAGAATTTTTCTACCACTTTGACATGACAGAGTATTTTGTGTAGATAGTCGACCAACAATGACAGTGAAATCTAATTTAATCCCACTTTGTAACGGAGAAAAAAGTCAAGGAGTGTGAATACTTTCTGAAGGCTCTGTACATGTTATTTAATGATAAGTGACAGCTGTAGTACCTGATGTGTGTACCGTGTCACAGTCGCCCTCTGGGGTCTGCAGGGGTCAGGGGTCACC
>NW_019943442.1:58884-65754 GCF_002910315.2 Salvelinus sp. IW2-2015 | reverse complement strand
CACCGTGGGGGGGATCCTTACTTCTACCCTTACATGGGGGGTGAACGGGGACTGTCTTTGTTAGTTTGTATACTTTTATATAAAAAGAAGAAGCTTATTGAAAAAAAAAAACTAACCTGATGTTCATTTGGTCTTGTTAGTTACCATGACAACGATGATGATATTTTAAGGAAATAAAACTGTGGTTTTCAGAACTCTTGTCTTTTCTCGCTCGACTAAATGTCAGATTCAGCGGACACTGTGGGTTTTAGTTATGTGTGTCTGAAACGGCACCTCTTCTGGTCTACAGTAGTTCACTACAAGAAGCAGGGTACCATCTGAGATTGGACCACAGTGTCGTGTTCTTCACTCCCGCTGAAAAGATACGGCTTCAGTTCCAGCCCTGTACTTAACACACTATTCAACTAATAAACCTGTCATCAATACCTGATTAGCTGAATCAGGTTATGTTAGTGTTGGGCTGTAAGTAAACCCTGCACACCTGTATGTCACCAAGGACAAAAGCAGGAGACTCCAGCTCGTCTGATTCACGCAGTTTAGGACACTGTTATTCATCTTTGGCTCCATCTAAATGGCCTCTGAGTAAAACCTGTTTTGTGTGCGGCTATTGCGATCTATCTTCCTAGTGCAAAGAGTTATTGTGGTGTCCCTAAATTGCTTGCAATTTTATGTGACCAGTATTTGATATTATGCTGTACATCCATATTCTTTTTTGTAGGTAAATTATAAGCCCAATTTGTTATACGTTAAAAATGTTAGAAAATAACGGTCTCGGGACTGGCGTGATCACGGGCCTGAATTGGCGATTGTGTCCCCCGAAGGCTCACGTAAGATAGCTGGACAAACATACCAAAATGACTGAGTCCAAATGAATTCTGACATGTGGGCCTCTGAACCTGCAGTCGTCGCTGTCCTCCCGCGAATCGTAAAAAATGTCCAGTACAACATACAAGAGAGAAAATGGTCTCGATTCCGATCGTGGATCCACCTTGTCCCGGAAATTGACTGTACCTTGTGATTGGTAACAATATCCTAAGCATAGCCTACAACCCAGACTTCTTTCTTCAAGCCACCACTAGGTTTCCCCAGCCCTAAATATTGTACTCTCTCTAGTTTCACCATTTCTCTTATCACTCGACCACAATAACCCTATTTTGTTCATGTGAGTCGTGCGGAAGAATCACCATTCCTCGAGCAACAAACACCACGCAATCCGCAGGCCTACAGGACCCCAAGCTCAAAAGCCTGGGCTATACAACATCGTCTTTACTAAGATCACCCTTCCGTGCCACGACCCCCATTCAACATGAAGACCTGCATCGAACTCTACTACGTCTGACCTTCGGCCCTCCACAGCCCAGGTAGCCCGATTTCGTACCTCTTATACTCCGTGCATCTCGTCACGCCTCCCTGCGCCACAGCCCACGATGCCAGTAGACGACCGGAGCTCAATGCGAGAACTCTACATACGCGAGATAACTACCTCCATAATGGCCTCGCCACAAAAACCACGTACTGTCGACAATGAATCGAGCGATCCACACTACTATCTGTACAGCCATTCACAGTATCATACACATGCGAGGCAATGTGGAAGCTGGGATGATAAACGCATCTAGTAATCACCCCTTATCACAATCCACAACCACAAGATCGGTGAAGGCTTGAGACCTAAGGTGTCAGAATACAATCTGTCAAATATGTAAATCAACCTTGACCTTACACTGACTGCAATGAAAGAGCAAGTGGACGAATGTTAGGAGGCGCGTTGCACTACACAGGAGCTGCGTAGCTCTAGTTGTCGAAACACGTCCTGCCTGACAGCATGCGGCACACATCTCAAACCTGCGTCTGCTAAACGTATAGCCAGCGCTTGGAGCGCTCCAGCACACTGTGAGAGGCGAAGGGCCCTTGTACGAGTCACCTCGTCTAGCTAGTGCGAGCGACCGTGGGTCTCCTCACACCAGAGCGATGGACCCTCTTGACTCCCGACCTCCTGCGCTGCTGGAGACCGCTCCAACACATCACATCAGCACACGCACGAAGGAACTAGGTCCAACTACGTATACGAATGTACCTACCACCAGCCGCTGTTATACCTAAAAGCACAGCCAAAGAGGACGGAACGCTCAGCGTCAAAGCTACCGTCTTCTAGGATCAGCGCTGTCCCTCAGCACGCAACAGTGAAGCGCGCGGCTCAGAACGTCTCGTCCATAGTGGACCTTCCTCAGCAAACCACGAGGCCTGCGGCCACCTCTCGTCGTGTGAATCAGCGGCTTGACCTCTAGACACACCGAGACCTCCTACTCTCATATGCGTTAGTGCACAATTACCTCAACGACGCGGTAATTGCGGAAAACATCTCAGACTGAAACGTCTTCTGAACTATCCCAGCTTCTCCACCCTGAACGCGACCTACTCAACGTCTTGCTTATCTATGTCACCTGATACCTCACACGCAAGGAAGACTACTCCTGAGCGTCAGAGTTTCTAGCCCGTACATCCTTCCTCACACCAACACCACGACCTGTCAACTCTCTAGTCACCCTTTCACAATACACAGGGCGACGAAAAAGGGCAGGCAGCTGGAGGCCACGCGACTGGCCTGTACAACAATCGTCTTGCTAGTCACACTGACCTCACAACCAGAAGAACTGAGCGCTCGTCAACTCAATCTAACTTCACCTTCTGCGGCTCAGGCAGGGCCACACCACGAACCTGACAGACTCTGCTTAGTCCCGTGTCCTACACACGAACGACCTCCCATCTGCTAAGCTCGATCTAGGTCACTTCCCTACACCACATCCGCGAAACGAACCGGGCGAACAACTCCTGTCAACTCTCTTAGCACCTTCTTCACAGGCCCACGACCCTCTCAACTGCTCTCAGTAAACCTTCCTCCGACACCACACCACCCGGACCTCTCAACTTCTCTGTAGTCACACTTCCTCAACACCCACGACCTAAATAGTCAAAACTAGCATCATAAGTCACTTCCTCACACACGAAACCTGTCAACTTCTCTCTATCACCCTCCTCACACCACAACACGACCTGTCAACTCTCTCTAGTCACCTTCCTCACACCACGACCTCTCAAAACTCTCTCTAGTCACCTTCCTCACACCACAACACGACCTGTCAACTCTCTCTTAGTTCGCCTTCCTCACACCCACAACGACGAACCTCGTTCAACTCTCTCTAGTCACCTTCCTCACACCACGACCTGTCAACTCTCTCTTAGTCACCTTCCTCACACCACCAACACGACCTGTCAAACTCTCTCTAGTCACCTTCCTCACACCACACCACGACTCTGTCAACGTTACTTCTAGTCACCTTCCTCACACCACAACACTGCTGTCAACTCTCTTAGTCACCTTCCTCACACACCACGACGCCTGTAACCTCTCTAGTCACCTTCCTCACACACAAACATGACCTGTCAACTCTCTAGTCACCTTCCTCACACCACACCACGACCTGTCAAACTCTCTTAGTCACCTTCCTCACAACACGACTGTCAACTCTCCTAGTCACCTTCCTCACACCACAACACGACCTTTCAACTCTCTAGTCACCTTCCTCACACCACGACCTGTCAACTCTCTCTAGTCACCTTCCTCACACCTACACCACGACCTGCAACTCTCTCTAGTCACCTCCTCACACCGACGACCTTGTCAACTTCTCTAGTCCACCTTCCTCACACCCACAATGTATGACTGTTAATGGGTGGATAAACTCGGATAATGGGGATAACTCTGGATAATGTGTAGTGGATGACTCGGATAATGGGTTAGGATGGACTATGCTCGGATAATGGGTGGACTTAACTCGGATGATAATGGTGGATGACCCTCGGGCTAAATGGGTGGATGACTCGTATGGTGAACTCGATTGGGTGAAAATGTGAAGGTGAGGCATACTCGATAATTGGATAACCGGATAAATGGTGTGGATAACTCGGTGGATGGATAACTCGGAAATGGGTGTACCGATGGGAGGAGTCGACTCGGATTAATGTTGGAAATCGGATAATGGCTGGATAACGTGCGGTGGATAATGGTAGACACTCTGGATAATGGGTGGATAACATCGAGTAAGAGGGGACCACTCGGATAAATGGGTGAGAACTCGAATGAACCATGGGTGAATGAACGTTGGATAATGGACTGGATAACTCGGGCTGCATAATGGTCGTGGAATGAAGGCCTCGTTCAGTGAAGAAACTTGGGTGAGATCATCTCGGGATGAATTTGGGTGGATAACCTCTGGATGGAATTAGAATGAGGGTACTGGTGTGGTTCTGTCATTAGGTGGAGCTCACTCGGATATAATAGGACACGTTGAGGTCAGCTTGTGACTCGGAGTACATTGGGTGGACTAAAATCGTCGTGTATGCGGTGAGGATAGAAGCTCGGGGATAGCATGGTATACACCAACATAGAAGTATATTGGTGGTGATAGAGCTCTGATGAATGGGTGGACAACCGGGATAGGATGGGTAAGAGCCAACTCATGTATACATGTGAATTGTGAAATAACTCGAGGATACAAACTGGTGGAGATGGTCATAACTCGGGGACTTTAGGGAATGAGTGCGGGATAACTCGGGATAATGGAGTGGATTGACTCGTGAACTAAGGAGCCGGGGAGAACGTCGTGTTACTATGGTAGAGACTCGATAAACTGGGTGGATTAAACTGCTGATACAGGAGGTGGGAGGGCTCGTAACTCGGATTAAGAGGGACATGTTGAAAGTATGACGCTCTGGGAGTGAAGGTTCGGGTAGACCAACTAGGGAGGCTTGATAAGGGTGGAGTAACGCTGATAGAGTGGTTGCAAAGAACGTCGTATATCATATGGTGAGACACTTGCTTATAATGGGTCGTGAATAACTCGGTAAATGGGTGGATAACTCGGTTAAGGGTAACAACTCAGATAATGGGTGTGATTAACTCTGATAACTGGTGGTTCGAAGTCTGTTAAGCACGACTTGTCGTATGGTTGGAGGAAGAGCAGAGACCAAGTGTGTCAGACTGGTAAGTGTCCATATTGTTTTAATAAGGAAAACTGAATGACACGATGAACAAACCGGCCGAATCAACAAAGTAGAAACCGGACAAACGACACAAACAGAAGTCACCCACTGGTAGCGGGTGGAAGCAGCGACGGAACACAGAAGACAGAACCATAACTCCAATGCACCCGCACACACAAAACCAAATAGCCCAGAAAACAGAGGGCATACACCCTAGAAGATATGGCTCCCATCAGACGCCTGACTGAGCCGTGACGACCAGCCTCATCAGGGGTCACCGTGGGGGGGGGGGGGATCCTTACTCTACCCCTTACATGGGGGGTGACGGGGACTTGTCTTTGTTAGTTTGTATACTTTTATATAAAAAGAAGAGTTATTGAAAAAAAAAACTAAACCTGAATGTTCATTTGTCTGTTAGTTACCATGACAACGATGATGATATTTTAAGGAAATAAACTGTTGTGTTTTCAGAACTCTTGTCTTTTCTCGCTCGACTAAATGTCAGATTCAGCGGACACTGTGGGTTTTAGTTTGTGTGTCTGAAACGGCACCTCTTCTGGTCTACAGTAGTTCACTACAAGAGCAGGGTACCATCTGAGATTGGACCACAGTGTCGTGTTCTTCACTCCCGCTGAAAAGATACAGGCTTCAGTTCCAGCCCTGTACTAACACACTATTCAACTAATCAACCTGTCATCAATACCTTGATTAGCTGAATCAGGTTTGTTAGTGTTGGGCTGTAAGTAAACCCTGCACACCCTGTATGTCACCAGGACCAAAAGCAGGAGACTCCAGCTCGTCTGATTTCACGGCAGTGTGTTCATGTCTCAACCGGAGTGGGAACATCTTCCAGCAAAATATCCCTTCAATTTTTGACGGCATGCGCACCTTGAGATTAAAATTTTACAAAATGACCGGCTCGGGCTTCTAATCACTGCAGCCCACGAAATACTGGTGTGCCTCTCTCGCTTCACCGCATCTAAAAATGTCCAGGTGTGTGTTGGACCGAGAGTGTATTTATGTAAATAGAGCTACCACCTTCCTCACACCACGACCTTTCAACTCTCTCTAGTCACCTTCCTCACACCACAACCTGTCAACTCTCTAGTCACCTTCCTCACACAACACCACGACCTGTCAACTCTCTAGTCACCTTCCTCACACCACAACAAGACCTCTCAACTCTCTAGTTACCTTCCTCACACCACGACCTCTCAACTCTCTCTAGTCACCTTCCTCACACCACACCACGACCTCTCAACTCTCTCTAGTCACCTTCCTCACACCACACCACGACCTCCACCCATTGCAGAGTCGTCCTACCCATTATCCGAGTTTAATCCACCCATTATCCGAGTCATCCACCCATTATCCGAGTTATCCCCCATTATCCGAGTTATCCACCCATTATCCGAGTTATTCACCCATTATCAGAGTTGTCTACCCATTATCCGAGTTGTCCACCCATTATCAGAGTTATCCACCCATTATCAGAGTTGTCCTACCCATTAATCCGAGTTATCCACCCATTATCCGAGTTATCCACCCATTATCGAGTCATCCACCCATTAATCCGAGTTATTCACCCATTATCCGATTTATCCACCCATTATCCGAGTTATCCACCCATTATCCGAGTTATCCCCCATTATCCGCAGTTATCCACCCATTATCCGAGTCATCCCCATTATCCGAAGTCATCCACCCATTATCCGAGTCCACTCCATCACCATTATCCGAGTTATCCACCCATTATCCGAGTCCAATTCCACCCATTATCCGAGTCATCCACCCATTATGGTTATCCTGGAGTCATCCACCTCCCAT
>NW_019943442.1:39206-54432 GCF_002910315.2 Salvelinus sp. IW2-2015 | reverse complement strand
CCCGAGTTATCCACCCATTAATCCGGTTATCCACCCATTATCCGAGTCATCCACCCATTATCCGAGTCATCCACCCATTATCCGAGTCATCCACCCATTATCCGAGTTATCCACCCATTATCCGAGTCATCCACCATTATCCGAGTCATCCACCCATTATCCGAGTCATCCAACCATTATCCGAGTTATCCACCCATTATCCGAGTCATCCACCCATTATCCGAGTCATCCACCCATTACCGAGTTATCCCCCATTATCCGAGTTATTCCACCCATTAAGCAGTCATACATTGTGGTGTGAGGGGAAGGTGACTAGAGAGAGTTGACAGTCGTGGTGTGGTGTGAGAAGGTGACTAGAGGAGTTGACAGGTCGTGTGTGGAGGAAGGTGACTAGAGAGAGTTGACAGGTCGTGTTGTGCGTGTGAGGAAGGTGACTAGAGAGAGTTGACAGGTCGTGGGTGAGGAAGGTGACTAGAGAGTTGAGAGGTCGTGTTTGTGTGAGGAAGGTGACTAGAGAGAGTTGACAGGTCGTGGTTGTGAGGAAGGTGACTAGAGAGTTGACAGGTCGTGGTGTGGTGTGAGGAAGGTGACTAGAGATTGACAGGTCGATGGTTGTGGTGTGAGGAAGGTGACTAGAGAGTTGACAGGTCGTGGTGTGTGGTGAGGAAGGTGACTAGAGAGAGTTGACAGGTCGTGTTGTGGTGTGAGGAAGGTGACTAGAGAGAAGTTGACAGGTCGTGGTGTGAGGAAGGTGACTAGAGAGAGTTGACAGGTCGTGTTGTGGTGAGGAAGGTCGACTAGAGAGAGTTGACAGGTCGTTTGTGGTGTGAGGGAAGGTGACTTAGAGAGAGTTGAGATGGGTCGTGGTGTGAGGAAGGTGATAGAGAGAGTTGACAGGTCGTGTTGTGTGTGAGAAGGTGACTAGAGAGAGTTGAACAGTCGTGTTGTGAGGAAGGTGACTAGAGAGTTGACAGGTCGTGGTGTGAGGAAGGTGACTAGAGAGAGTTGAGAGGTCGTGGTTGTGTGAGGAAGGTTACTAGAGAGAGTTGGAGGTCGTGGTGTGAGGAAGGTGACTAGAGAGTTTGACAGGTCGTGGGTGGTGTGAGGAAGGTGACTAGAGAGTTGGAGAGGTCGTGGTGTGAGGAAGGTGACTAGAGAGTTGAGCAGGTCGTGGTGTGGTGTGAGGAAGGTGACTAGAGAGAGTTGAGAGTCGTGGGTGTAGGGAAGGTGACTAGAGAGAGTTGGACAGGTCGTTGGTGTGAGGAAGGTGACTAGAGAGTTGAAAGTCGTGGTGTGTGGGAAGGTGACTAGAGAGTTGAGAGTCGTGGGGAGGAAAGGTGACTAGAGAGAGTTGAGAGGTCGGGTGTAGGAAGGTGACTAGAGAGAGTTGAGAAGGGTCGTGTGTGAGGAAGGTGACTAGAGAGAGTTGAGAGGTCGTGGTGTGAGGAAGGTGACTAGAGAGAGTTGAGAAGTCGTGGTGTGAGGAAGGTGACTAGAGAGAGTTGAGAGGTCGTGGTGTGAGGAAGGTGACTAGAGAGAGTTGAGAGGTCGTGGTGTGAGGAAGGTGACTAGAGAGAGTTGAAGGTCGTGGTGTGAGGAAGGTGACTAGAGAGAGTTGAGAGCGTCGTGGTGTGAGGAAGTGGTGACTAGAGAGAGTTGAGAGGTCGTGGTGTGAGGAAGGTGACTAGGGAGTTGACAGGTTGTCGTGGTGTTTGAGGAAGTGACTAGAGAGTTGACAGGTCGTGGTGTGAGGAAGGTGACTAGAGAGAGTTGAGAGTCGTATAACTCGGATAATGGGTGGATAACTCGGATAATGGGTAGACAACTCTGATAATGGGTGGATAACTCTGATAATGGGTGGATAACTCGGATAATGGGTAGACAACTCTGATAATGGGTGAATAACTCGGATAATGGGTGGATAACTCGGTTAATGGGTAGACAACTCAGATAATGGGTGGATGACTTGGATAATGGGTAGATAACTCTGATAATGGGTGGATAACTCTGATAATGGGTGGTGTAACGCTTGTCGGGGTTGGAAGAAGAGGAGGACCAATGTGCAGCGTGGAAAGTGTCCATAATGTTTTAATAAGAAACTGAACACTGAACAAAAAAACAATAAACCGACAAAACGAACAGTCCTGTACGGTGAAGCAGAACACAGAACAGAAAATAATCACCCACAAAACACAATGAAAAACAGGCTACCTAAATATGGCTCCCAATCAGAGACAACGACTGACACCTGCCTCTGATTGAGAACCATACTAGGCCAAACACATAGAAATAGAACAAAACATAGAAAAACAACATAGAATGCCCACCCCAACTCACGCCCTGACCAAACTAAAATCAAGACATGACAAAGGACCTAAGGTCAGGACGTGACAGGTGGATAACTCAGATGTATCTTCCATGAAGAATATGACCTGTATATACAGTTTCCATATGATATTTGAGCAGGGTACAACATTTAATGAATCAATTCATAGAAATTGTCCATACACTCATATGATTGMTTGCTTATACAGTAAAAATGTGACCTTTTTTCTCAGGGTCAGGGGTTAGAGTAGAGGGTAGGATTAACAATGTGTCTGTCTACAAATCAAAGTTCATTGGTCGCTAGTGTTGAGCGATTAACTAAATGTTGGTTATTTTGAGGGTTTTCAAATTAATTGACCGATGTCGGTTCAATTATTTGAATTACATTTCCTTCGTTTTTTTTTTGTGAACTCAGTGCCCATTTTCTCACTGCAGTTTCTCTAGAGATAAATCGGATCAAGCCCAAACTGTGCGATGTACACTGAACAAAAATATGAACACAACATGCAACAATTACAAAGATTTTACTGAGTTACAGTTGATATAAGGAAATCAGTCAATTGAAATAAATTMATTAGGTCCTAATCTATGGATTTCAAATGACTGGGAATACAGATTTTTAAAAAAGGTAGGGTCGTGGATCAGAAAACCAGTCCGTATCTGGTGTGACCACCATTAGCCTCATGCAGCACGACACATCTCCTTCACATAGAGCTGATCAGGATGTTGATTGTGGCCCGTGGAATTTTGTCCCACTCCTCTTCAACGGCTGTGTGAAGTTGCTGGATATTGGTGGGAACTGGAACACGCTGTCGTGCACGTCGATCCAGAGCATCCCAAACATGCTCAATGGGTGTCATGTCTGGTGAGTATGCAGGCCATGGAAGAACTGGGACATTTTCAGCTTCCAGGAATTGTGTACAGATCCTTGNGACTGGGAATACAGATTTTTAAAAAAGGTAGGGTCGTGGATCAGAAAACCAGTCCGTATCTGGTGTGACCACCATTAGCCTCATGCAGCACGACACATCTCCTTCACATAGAGCTGATCAGGATGTTGATTGTGGCCCGTGGAATTTTGTCCCACTCCTCTTCAACGGCTGTGTGAAGTTGCTGGATATTGGTGGGAACTGGAACACGCTGTCGTGCACGTCGATCCAGAGCATCCCAAACATGCTCAATGGGTGTCATGTCTGGTGAGTATGCAGGCCATGGAAGAACTGGGACATTTTCAGCTTCCAGGAATTGTGTACAGATCCTTGCATCATGGGGCTGTGCATTATCATGCTGAAACATGATGTGATTACGGGGGAGGAATGGCACGACAATGGGACTCAAGATCTCGTCACGATATCTCTGTGCATTAAAATTGCCATCAATAAAATGCTATTGTGTTCGTTGTCCGTATGCTTATGCCTGCCCATACCATAACCCCACCGCCACCATGAGGCACTCTGTTCACAATGTTGACATCAGCAAATCAGTTGAAACCGGGATTCATCTGTGATGAGCACACTTCTCCAGTGTGCCAGTGGCCATCGAAGGTGAGCATTTACCCACTGAAGTCGGTTCCGACGCTGAACTGCAGTCAGGTCAAGACCCTGGTGAGGACGACGAGCACACAGATGAGCTTCCCTGAGACGGGTTCTGACAGTTTGTGCAGAAATTCTTTGTTTGTGCAAACCCACAGTTTCATCAGCTGTCCAGGTGGCTGGTCTCAGACGAGGTGAAGAAGTCGGATGTGGAGGTCCTGGGCTGGCGTGCTTACTCATGGCCTGCGGTTGTGAGGCCGGTTGGACGTTCTGTTCTTCAAATTCTCTCAAAAGATGTTGGAGGTGGCTTATGGTAGAGAAATTAACATTAAATTCTCTGGCAACAGTGGCATTGTGTTGTGTGTCAAAACTGTGTTGTGATCTCAGGCCCTTCTTATGAATGATTCTCTCTTTTATAAACAAGTCTTATGAATGAATATTTTTCTTTCTACAGCTTATCAACACCCAGTATGTTCCCCCTGTTGATGATGCTTATTGTGCATTATGGTTGAACCAAAAGATGACATGGAACAAAACAATTTAATTAAATAGGAAACAATTAAATATATGAAATTGAATTAAACAATAATGTATGTTGATGCTAATATTATGTACAATATTCAATATGTCATAAAGTATTATTTCTAACACTCAATTCATTCTAATTAACTTAATAATTATGACACACCCCTCTATATTTTTTTTGTTTTTATTTGATTTAACCTTTTGTCACGCCCTGACCTTAGTTATCTTTGTTTTCTTTATTATTTTGGTTAGGTCAGGGTGTGACGAGGGTGGTATGTGTGTTTTTGTCTGGTCTAAGGTTTTGTATGTCAAGGTTGTGTGTGTAGTCTAGGCATACGTAGGTCTATGGTGGCCTGGATTGGTTCCCAATCAGAGGCAGCTGTTTATCGTTGTCTCTGATTGGGGATCCTATTTAGGTTGACATTTTCCAGTTTGGTTTGTGGGTGATTGTCTATGTGAAGTTGCATGTCKGCACTCGTTATATTTAGCTTCACGTTCRTTTTGTTATTTTTGTATTAGTTTGTTTATTGTTCTTCGTTATCATTAAAGAAGATGTATTCACATCACGCTGCGCTTTGGTCTCCTTCGTATGACGAACGTGACAGAATCACCCACCAAAAAAGGACCAAGCAGCGTGACCAACCCACTGACCTTTGTCGATTGCTACATTCAGGGTAGCAACGTTGTTGGGAGCAGTTTTTACAGTTCAGAGAGAACAGAGAGCAACACTTTTACAGTTCTCCATGGCTGACGTTATATCGTTAAAAAAGGCCACGGTAGCAATGATTATCTACATATACTGAGCAGCTCATGTTATAGACAGAAGATGAGGTAATCATTTAATAATCATGTTATAGACAGACGATGAGTAATCATTTAATTATCATGTTATAGACAGAAAATGAGGTTAATCATTTAAAAATAAATTTATAGACAGAAGATGAGGTAATCATTTAATAATCATGTTATAGACAGACATGAAGGTAATCATTTAATAATCATGTTATAGACAGACGATGAGGTAATCATTTAATAATCATGTTATAGACAGAAGATGAGGTAATCATTAAATAATCATGTTATAGACAGACGATGAGGTAATCATTAATAATCATTGTAGACAGAAGATGAGGTAATCATTTAATAATCATGTTATAGACAGATGATGAGGTAATCATTTAATAATCATGTTATAGACAGACGATGAGTAATCATTTAATAATCATGTTATAGACAGAAAATGAGGTAATCATTTATAATCATGTTATAGACAGACGATGAGGTAATCATTTAATAATCATGTTATAGACAGACGATGAGGTATCATTTAATAATCATGTTATAGACAGACGATGAGGTAATCATTAATAATCATGTATATACAGACGAGATAGTCATTTAATAAATCATGTTATAGACAGAAGATGAGTAATCATTTAATAATCATGTATAGACAGACATGAGTAATCATTTAATAACATGTTATAGACAGAAAATGAGGTAATCATTTAATAATCATGTTATAGAACAGATGATGGTAATCATAATAATCATTATAGACAGACGATGAGGTTAATTATATAAAAATAAAAAATATCATGTTATAGACAGAAATGAGTAATCATTAATAATCATTTATAGACAGACGATGAGGTAATCATTTAATAATCATGTTATAGACAGACGATGAGGTATCATTAATAATCAGTTATAGACAAAGATGAGGTAATCATTTAATAATCATGTTATAGACAGACGATGAGGTAATCATTTAATAATCATGTTATAGACAGACGATGAGGTAATCATTAATAATCATGTATAGACAACGATGAGTAATCATTTAATAATCATGTTATAGACAGAACATGAGGTAATCATTAATAATCATGTTATAGACAAAAAATGAGGTAATCATTTAATAATCATGTTATAGACAGAAGATGAGTAATCATTTAATAATCATGTATAGACAGACGATGAGTAATCATTTAATAATCATGTTATAGACAGACATGAGGTAATCATTTAATAATCATGTTATAGACAGACGATGAGGTAATCATTTAATAATCATGTTATAGACAGAAGATGAGGTAATCATTAATAATCATTTAATAGACAACGATGAAGCAATCTTTAATAATCATATAACAAGATAGTAATCATTAATAATTCATGTTATAACAGAAAGATGACTAATCATTTAATAATCATGTTATAGACAGAAACGATGACTAATCATTTAATAATCATGTTATAGACAGAAAGATGAGTAATCATTTAATAATTCATGTTATAGACAGAAAGATGAGGTAATCATTTAATAATCATGTTAAGACAGAGATGAGGTAACATTTAATAATCATGTTATAGACAGACGATGAGGTAATCATTTAATAATCATGTTATAGACAGAAAGATGAGTAATCATTTAATAATCATGTTATAGACAAAGATGAGTATAATCCATTTAATAATCATGTTATAGACAGACGATGAGTAGTCAATTAATAATCATGTTATAGACAGACATGAGGATCATTTAATAATCATGTTTATAGACAGAAAGATGAGTAATCATTTAATAATCAGTTATAGACAGACGATGAGGTAATCATTAATTATCATGTTTAGACAGAAGATGAGGTAATCATTTAATAATCATGTTATAGACAGAAAGATGAGGTAATCATTAATAATCATGTATAGACAGAATGAGGTAATCATTTAATAAATCATGTTTAGACAGACGATGAGTAATCATTAATAATCATGTTTAAGACAGGATGAGAATCATTAATAATCATGTTATAGACAGACGATGAGGTAATCATTTAATAATCATTTTAGACAGAAATGAGGTAATCATTTAATAATCATGTTATAGACAGAGATGAGTAATCATTTAATAATCATGTTATAGACAAGAAGTAATCATTAATAATCATGTATAGACAGAAAATGATAATCATTTATAATCATGTTATAGACAACATGAGGTAATCATTTAATAATCATGATAGACAAGACGATGAGGTAATCATTTAATAATCATGTTATAGACAGACGATGAGGTAATCATTTAATAATCATGTTATAGACAGACGATGAGGTAGTCATTAATTAATCATTATAGACAACATACGGTATCATTTAATAATCATGTTATAGACAGAAAGATGAGGTAATCATTTAATAATCATGTTATAGACAGACGATGAGTAATCATTTAATAATCATGTTATAGACAGACGATGAGGTAATCATTTAATAATCATGTTATAGACAGACGATGAGGTAATCATTTAATAATCATGTTATAGACAGACTAGGTAATCATTTAATAATCATGTTATAGACAAAGATGAGGTAATCATTTAATAATCATGTTATAGACAGAAAATGAGGTAATCATTTAATAATCATGTTATAGACAGACGATGAGGTAATCATTTAATAATCATGTTATAGACAGACGATGAGGTAATCATTTAAATCATGTTATAGACAGAACGATGAGTAATCATTTAATAATCATGTTATAGACAGACGATGAGGTAATCATTTAATAATCATGTATAGACAGACGATGAGGTAATCATTTAATAATCATGTTATAGACAGACGATGAGGTAATCATTTAATAATCATGTTATAGACAGAAAATGAGTAATCATTTAATAATCATGTTATAGACAGAAAGATGAGGTAATCATTAATAATCATTATAGACAGAAGATGATAATCATTAATAATCATGTTATAACAGAGAGAAGAGTAATCATTTAATAATCATTTATAGACAGACGATGAGGTAATCATTTAATAATCATGTTATAGACAGACGATGAGGTAATCATTTAATAATCATGTTATAGACAGACGATGAGGTAATCATTTAATAATCATGTTATAGACAGAAAGATAGTAATCATTAATAATCATGTATAGACCAGACGTGTAATCATTTAATAATCATGTTATAGACAGACGATGAGGTAATCATTTAATAATCATGTTATAGACAGAAGCATACTACATGGCAGACTACATGGCATTATCTCCGCCAAGGGTGGCTAGTGGGAAGGTCCCTTTTTCTTTTTCCGTGGTTAAACCAACTAGGCTCTAAATTTAACAATGGTACTTGTATTTACAGACAAACATACACACTTGTTAAGGCACGTGAAAGTTCCAGAAGGTATTTCTGCCAAAACAAAGCATTTAGATGGTATGTTTTATTAAGAAAATGACTCTCTTGTGAAGTAGTGACGTGTGACATAAGCTCCTAGGAATGGGCCACAGCGATTTCAGTGCCAACATAAATTGTATTTGAATTCCATATATTACATTTTTTATTAATTAGGATTTTGAATTTGACTTTAATATTTTTGAATTTGTAATGCACAAATTGAATCATTGATTTCACAAATTGAACTTGTATTTTATGATTTGAAACTGAATTCAGCGGTTTTCAAATTCTCTTWAAATTTACTTGATTCAAATGTATTATTTATATATTCCGTTTCAAAATGGTAGATATTGCATTCATTGTCTGTGTATCACGGTTTAAAAACAATAMTTTCAAGTTGATCATTCAGTTTTCAATTTCAGTACATTCAAATTCAAAACCAGAGACAACATCCTGGTACTTTGCCAGCCAGGAAAGGTAGAGGGGAACAGAGAGAATCAAAAGCTCACTGTGGTCAACAGAAGCTTCCGGCAGTTTCATGATATATTTATTTTCTAACTATTAATTTGTCTCTAGAGTTTGAACCGTTTTGTCTGTAAACTATTATGACCCCATTACTGAAAGCTAAGAGACTCTGGAATATGTATGTACCTTCTGTTCCCCTCTGTGATAATCACAGTCTTGGTTAAAAAATGACACAATGTGTCCCCTATAAGAATGTAGTTGAATAGCCGTGGAATAGCTCTTCTAAGGATAGCCTTTCCATTCACTAGTTAATCTTGTGACTGACATTCCTCGTGAGCAACGGTTGCTGGGTATGTGGGTGAGTGGAGGAAGTCCTACCTTAACACCACCGTCTGGTCAGTTAGGGTCAGGGGTTAGAGGTTAGGGTTAATAATGTGCAGAGAGGAATCTCCTCATTGCCCACCAGCAAAATTGGACTACATATTAGGCCAGCGTTTCCCAAACTCGGTCCCCGGGACCCCCAGGGGTGCACGTTTAGGTTTTGCCCCTGACACTACACGGCTGATTCAAATAATGAATTTATCATCAAGCTTTGATCATTTAAATCAGCTGTGTAGTAAAAACGTAAAAACCAAAAGGTGCACCTTCCTGAGGACTGAGTTTGGGAAACACTGATAGGCTGTTGTTTGTGTATTTTACACTATGAAAAAATGGGAGTATAATGCTGGTATGGATATCAACATGTGCATGTCATTGTCACCCACTGATTTGCAGATAAAAAAAATACTTTAAAGGGATACATCAGGATTTTGGCAATGAAGTCCTTTATCTACTGACCCAGAGTCAGACGGGGCCCTTTATCTACTGACCCAGAGTCAGATGAGGCCCTTTATCTACTGACCCAGAGTCAGATGAGGTCCTTTAACTACTGACCCAGAGTCAGAAAGAAAAAAAAGAGAGAGATAATTTGCAAGAGCCACATCAAATCCAGAATACTCATAATAAACATTGATAAAAAGATACAAGTGTTATTCAAGAATTTAAAGATAAACTTCTCCTTGATGCAACGCTGTGTCAGATTTCAAAAAAACTTTACGGAAAAGAGCACACCATGCAATAATCTCAGTCAGCGCTCAGAGTCCAAACAACCCATAAAGATATCCACCATGTTGGTGGAGTCAACAGATGTCAGAAAATAGTATTATAAATATTCACTTACCTTTGATGATCTTCATCAGAATGTAATCAACAGAATTCCAGTTTCCACAATAAATGTTTGATTTGTTCCATAAAGTGTTCATAAGTTATGTCCAAACACCTCCTTTTGTTAGCGCGTTTAGCCCAGTATTCCACATTCATTGACGCGTGCGACATTAGGGAGCAGACGAAAAGTCAAAAGTTCCGTTTACAGTCCGTAGAAACATGTCAAACGAAGTATAGAATCAATCTTTAGGATGATTTTAAGCTTCTTGAGACTATAGGGGGGCTGTTCCGCATTAGCAATATTTGTGTCTCCAATTAAACTTGCTCGTGCTAAATTCTTGATCGTACAATATGGCATATTATTGTTATTATTGGATAGAAAAACACTTCTAGTTTCTATAGAAGTTGGAATTTTGTCTCTGAGTGGTACAGAACAATTTCTACAGCACTTTTCATGACAGGGTTCAGATTTCAGAAATTTTTACCCTGATCTGGAGTCTGTTTTTAAGGCGACAGTGAATGCTATGAAGAACGCACTGACTACGTCTCCTCTGGTGTCTGTACGTCATCACGTTTTGAATGAAGTCTATTGCACAATCCCAGCATTATAAAACCACAAATGTATAGGGACCGCCCTTTCTCGTCGTGCGCCTGAAGCGTGAAGGCCATCGGACTTGCCTCGTTCCAAATCGTTGTCGTAACCAGCAATATTTCTCGGTTCATGTTTTCAGTCGTTATAGTTGTTAAAAACATCATAATGTAGTTAATTTGAACCGTTTTATAGCACATTTATATCCGTTTAGTGCGATTTGAGGAATTTATTTGTTTGTGCACTCTGAAACTTTGGACACGTTTTGGGGTGTCGGTCGTTGTGGTGGACATTTCGAAGGACAGAGGACATCTATCGACCAAAAGACGTTTATACATAGAAAGGATACATTGCCCAAGAATCTGATGGAAGACAGCTCAAAGTAAGCAATATTTAATATGAATAATCGTGTTTTCTGTCGAAATATTTTAAACGCATATTTCGCCATTTTGTTTGGTATAGCTTCACTTGGCGAACCCTGTATTGAAAAGTAAGGATAATTTTAAAATGTAAATCAGCGGTTGCATTAAGAACTAATTTGTCTTTCGATCCTGTCAACCCTGTATTTTTTAGTCAAGTATATGATTAGCTTTCAATTAAACTAGATCACTCTGATAGAGTACGTCAGACTATATTGAGGCTTGATTTCCTAGTATTTTTATTGTGTAACCACGGTTTTGTATGGCTAAATATGCACCTTTTCGAACAAACTGTATATGTATATTGTAAAATGATGTTACAGGAGTGTCATCGGAAGAATTCTGAGAAGTGTTAGTGAAAAAATTAATATATTTTGGCGGTGATTACGTTATAGCGCTCTTTGGCTGGAATCGATGCTCTGGTAACGTTTGCACATGTGGTATGCTAACTTATCGATTTATTGTGTTTTCGCTGAAAAACGCTTAGAAAATCTGAAATATGGTCTGAAATCACAAGAACTGGGTCTTTCCATTGCTATGCTTTGTGCTATTTTTATGAAATGTTTTATGATGAGTAAATTGGTCATACACGTTGCTCTATCTAGTAATTCTAGTCGATTTGTGATGGGTCGGTGCAATTGTAAACTGTGATTTCTACCTGAAATATGCACTTTTTTCTAACAAAAACTATCCTATACCATGAATATGTTATCAGACGTGTCATCTGAAGAGGTTTTTTCTTGGTTAGTGGATATCAATATCTTAGTTGAGCCGAATTGTGATAGCACCTGAAGGAGTAAGAAACTGATGGAGTTAGAATAGTGGTGTATTTTGCTAACGTGTTTAGCTAATAGATTTACTACATATTTTGTCTTCCCTGTAAAACATTTTAAAATCTGAAATGGTGGCTTTATTCACAAGATTCTGTATCTTTCATCTGGTGTCTTGGACTTGTGATTTAATGATATTTAGATGCTACTATCTACTTGTGAAAGCTATGCTAGCTATGCTAATCAGTGTGTGGGGGATGGGGGTGCTCCCGGACCCGGGGTAGAGGCTCGTTAGAGGTTAACATAAATCTTCAATAATGTTCCAACCAGAGAATTCCTTTGTCTTCAGAAATGCAATGGAACTCAAGCTAACTCTCACATGAACGCGCATGGTCAGCTCGTGGCACTCTGGAGAGACCTTACTCAATCCCCTCTCATTCGCCCCCACTTCACAGTAGAAGCATCAAACAAGGTTCTAAAGACTTGTGAATCTAGTGGAAGCCTTAGGAAGTGCAATTGACCCCATAGACACTGTGTATTCGATAGGCCAAGAGTTGAAAAACTACAAACCTCAGATTTCCCACTTCCTGGTTGGATTTTATATATATTAGCAACTGGGACTGAGTAGCAGGCAGTTTACTCTGGGCACGCTTTTCATCCAAACGTGAAAATGCTGCCCCCTATCCCAAACAAGTTAAACATTCACAGCGAAAAAATTGAATCCCTAGGCTAATGACTTCTCCAAAAGATAATTGGAGTCAGGAGTCAACTAACCTTGAGTCGAATCAATGAGTTTGAGATTTTGGTTAGAGCTGCCCTGCCCCATATAAAACGCTCACAAAATGTGAGTTTGCTATACCATGCCTCAAACAAAAGACCCAAGATTAAGAATTGTTGCCTTGCAAGCTGGAAAATTACAAAAGTATCTCTAAAACAGTCCACGGTAAGACAAATTGTCTATAAATGGAGAAAGTACAGCACTGTTGCTACTCTCCCTAGGAGTGGCCGTCCTGCAAAGATGACTGCACGAGCACAGAGCAGAATGCTCAATGAGGTTAGAAAGAATCCTAGAGTGTCAGCTAAAGACTTACAGAAATCATCTCTGTTGACGAGTCTACAATACGTAAACACTGAACAAGATTGGTGTTCATCAGTAGGACACCACGGAAGAACCCACTGCTGTTCAAAAAAAACTGCACGTCTGAAGTTTGTTCCAAAAGAGCACCTGGATGTTCCACAGCACTACTGGCAAAATATTCTGTGGACAGATGAAACTACAGTTGAGTTGTTTGGAAGGAACACACCACTATGTGGAGAAAAAAAAGGCACAGTGCACCAACATCAAACCTCATCCCAACTGTAAAGTATGGTGGAGGGAGCATCATGGTTTGGGGCTCCTTTGCTGCCTCAGGGCCTGGACAGCTTGCTATTATCGATGGAAAAATGAACTCCCAATTTTATCAAGACATTTTGCAGGAGAATGTAAGACTATCTGTCTGCCAATTGAAGTCAACAGAAGTTTTTTGTGTGCAAGTAGAGATACTAGGGTGCAAAGGAGCAAGATAAATAAATAAATACAGTATGGGGATGAGGTAGATAGATGGGCTGTTTACAGATGCAGTGATCGGTTTAGCTGCTCAGATAGCTGATGTTTAAAGTTAGTGAGGGAAAATGTAAGTCTCCAGCTTCACCGATTTTTGCAATTCGTTCCAGTCACTAGAGAACTGGAAGGAAAGGCGGCCAAAGAGGTGTTGGCTTTGGGGATGACCAGTGAGATATACCTGCTGGACGCGTGCTACGGGTGGGTGTTGTTATCGTGACCAGTGAGCTGAGATAAGACGGAGCTTTACCTAGCATTGACTTATAGAGACTGGAGCCAGTGGGTTTGGCGACGAATATGTAGCGAGGGCCAGCCACCGTGAGCGTACAGGTCGCAGTGGTGGGTAATATATGGGGTTTTGGTGACAAAACGGACGGCACTGTGATAGACTACATCCAGTTTCCTGAGTAGAGTATTTGAAGCTATTTTGTAGATGACATCGCGAAGTCGAGGATCGGTAGGATAGTCAGTTTTACGAGGGTAAGTTTGGCAGCATGAGTGAAGGAGGCTTTGTTGCGAAAATAGAAAGCCGATTGTAGATTTGACTTTGGATTGGAGATGTTTAATGCGAGTCTGGAAGGAGAGTTTACAGTCTAGCCAGACACCTAGGTATGTAGTTGTCCACGTATTCTAGGTCAGAACCGTTCAGAGTAGTGATGCTAGTCAGGCGGGCAGGCAGGCAGTGAACGGTTGAAGAGCATGCATTTGTTTTGCTAGCATTTAATAGCAGTTACCCATCAGCCCGCGCACAGACACACGACAACACACACACACACACACACACACACACACACACACACACACACACACACACACACACACACACACACACACACACACACACACACACACACACACACACACACACACACACACACACACCATCACATGTAGATACTTTAATATGAGATGGACGGCAGTATTTAAGCCTCTTTCCTCTGACAATAAACATAAAGGTCAATCCATTATGTAAATTATATCTGTTTACAATTCAAGTCTTTGATCTTTTAATGGTAACAAATTGAATTATTTTTTAAATCATCTGTCCTTCACAGTGGTATATCAGTATGGTAAATCACATTGGTTTAACAGTTTAGTAACTTCCTTCAAACTAGACACAGAGACATAAACATGGTATCCCACGAGTTCATCTGACTCTGGGTCAGTAGATAAAGGACCTCATCTGACTCTGGGTCAGTAGATAAAGGCCTCATCTGACTCTGGGTCAGTGTAAACAGGCTCATCTGACTCTGGGTCAGTAGATAAAGCCCTCATCTGACCTCTGGTCAGTAGATAAGGGCCTCATCTGACTCTGGGTCAGTAGTATAAGGACCTCATCTGACTCTGGGTCAGTAGATAAAGGGCCTCATCTGACTCTGGGTCAGTAGATAAAGGCCTCATCTGACTTTGGGTCAGTGATAAAGGACCTCATCTGACTCTGGGTCAGTAGATAAAGGGCCCGTCTGACTCTGGGTCAGTAGTAAAGGACCTCATCTGACTCTGGGTCAGTAGATAAAGGGCCCCGTCTGACTCTGGGTCAGTAGATAAAGGCCCTCATCTGACTCTGGGTCAGTAGATAAAGGGCCGTCTGACTCTGGTCAGTGTA
>NW_019943442.1:33748-39181 GCF_002910315.2 Salvelinus sp. IW2-2015 | reverse complement strand
TTTATTAATTTTTTATTTAACCTTTATTTAACCAGGTAGGCTAGTTGAGAACAAGTTCTCATTTACAACTGCGACCTGGCAAGATATAGCAAAGCAGTTCGACACAACAACAACAGAGTTACACATGGAATAACAAATATACAGTCAATAATACAATAGTAAAGTATATACAGTGTGTGCAAATGAGGTAAGATAAGGAATGTAAGGCAATGAATAGGCCATAGTGGTGAAGTAATTACAATATACCAATTAAACACTGGAATGGTAGATGTGCAGAAGATGAGTGTGCAAGTAGAGATACTGGGGTGCAAAGGAGCAAGATAAATAAATAAATACAGTATGGGGATGAGGTAGATAGATGGGCTGTTTACAGATGGGCTATGTACAGGTGCAGTGATCGGTTAGCTGCTCAGACAGCTGGTGCTTAAAGTTAGTGAGGGAGATGTAAGTCTCCAGCTTCAGCGATTTTTGCAGTTCGTTCCAGTCACTGCAGCAGAGAACTGGAAGGAAAGGCGGCCAAAAGGCTGTTGGCTTTGGGGATGACCAGTGAGATATACCTGCTGGAGCGCGTGCTACGGGTGGGTGTTGTTATCGTGACCAGTGAGCTGAGATAAGACGGAGCTTTACCTAGCATTGACTTATAGACGACTTGGAGCCAGTGGGTTTGGCGACGAATATGTAGCGAGGGCCAGCCAACGTGAGCGTACAGGTCGCAGTGGTGGGTAATATATGGGGTTTTGGTGACAAAACGGACGGCACTGTGATAGACTACATCCAGTTTCCTGAGTAGAGTATTTGAAGCTATTTTGTAGATGACATCGCCGAAGTCGAGGATCGGTAGGATAGTCAGTTTTACGAGGGTAAGTTTGGCAGCATGAGTGAAGGAGGCTTTTGTTGCGAAAATAGAAAGCCGATTGTAGATTTGACTTTGGATTGGAGATGTTTAATGCGAGTCTGGAAGGAGAGTTTACAGTCTAGCCAGACACCTAGGTATTTGTAGTTGTCCACGTATTCTAGGTCAGAACCGTTCAGAGTAGTGATGCTAGTCAGGCGGGCAGGCATCAGTACCTTCAGGCTGGAAATTGCTCCCAAAGGAATGAACCAGACTTGTAAAGTCTACAATTTTTTTCTGGAGGTCTGGCTGATTCTTTGATTTCCCATGATGTCAAAAGCAAAAAGAGGCAACTGAGTTTTAAGGTAGCGCCTTGAATACATCCCACAGCGTACACCTCCAATGACTCACATGATGTCAATAGTCTGTCATCAGAAGTTCTAAAAGACTGACATCATTTTCTGGAAACTTTCCAAGCTGTTAAAGGCACAGTCAAACTTTCGTTATGAAAAACCTCTGCACCACTGGAGTTGTGATACAGTGAAATATAAGTGATAATAATCTGTCTGTAAACAAAGTGTTGGAAAAAATGACTTGTGTAATGCACAAGTTAGACGTCCTAACCGACTTGCCAAAACTATAGTTTGTTAACAAGAAATTGTGAGTGGTTGAAAAACAAGTTTTAATGCACTCCAACCTAAGTGATATATAAACTCTGCTTTCAAAACATGTATGTATTAAACTTATGTCATCCATATTTTGCTGGAAGACCTGCTACATTCAGATATTACAGCTGACATGGTCATACAGGTTAAACGTGGTTTATGACCAGCCGGCGAAACCTCACACACATACAGACCAGTCAAAAAGGTTTGGACACACATACTTCATTCATAGCGGTTTTCTTATTTACTATTTCTAGGCACAGCTGTTGACGGTTGAAGAGCATGCATTTGGTTTGCTAGCATTTAATAGCAGTTACCCATCAGCCCCGCAGCACAAACACACACACACACACACACCACACACACACACACACACACACACACACACACACACACACACACACAACCAAACACACACCACACACACACTGTAGATACTTAATATGAGATGGAACGCAGTATTTAAGCCTCTTTCCTCTGACAATAAACATAAAGGTCAATCCATTATGTAAATTATATCTGTTTACAATTCAAGTCTTTGATCTTTTAATGTAACAAATTGAATTATTTTTTAAATCATCTGTCCTTCACAGTGGTATATCAGTATGGTAAATCACATTGGTTTAACAGTTTAGTAACTTCCTTCAAACTAGACACAGAGACATAAACATGGTATCCACGAGTTCATCTGACTCTGGGTCAGTAGATAAAGGACCTCATCTGACTCTGGGTCTAATAAAGCTCATCTGACTCTGGGTCAGTAGATACAGGGCCTCATCTGACCTGGGTCAGTAGATAAAAGGCCTCATCTGACTCTGAGTCAGTAGATACAGGGCCTCATCTGACTCTGGTCAGTAATAAAGGACCTCATCTGACTCTGGGTCAGTAGATAAAGGGCCTCATCTGACTCTGGGTCAGTAGATAAAGGGCCTCATCTGACTTTGGGTCAGTAGATAAAGGACCTCATCTGACTCTGGGTCAGTAGATAAAGGCCCCGTCTGACTCTGGGTCATAGTTAAAGGACCTAATCTGACTCTGGGTCAGTAGATAAAGGCCCCGCTGACTCTGGGTCAGTAGATAAAAGGCCTCATCTGACTCTGGGTCCAGTAGAATAAAGGGCCCCGTCTGGACCTCTGAGGGTCAGTAGATAAAGGGCCCCGTCTGACTCTGGGTCAGTAGTTAAAGGACCTCATCTGACTCTGGGTCAGTAGATAAAGGGCCTCATCTGACTCTGGGTCAGTAGATAAAGGGCCCCGTCTGACTCTGGGTCAGTAGATAAAGGACTTCATTGCCAAAATCCTGATGTATCCCTTTAAAGTATTTTTTTATCTGCAAATCAGTGGTGACAATGACATGCACATGTTGATATCCATACCAGCATTATACTCCCATTTATTCATAGTGAAAAATACACAAAACAACAGTCTATCAGCATTTCCCAAACTCTGTCCATTTGGTTTTTAAAGTAACACATGATCAGGTACATTGATGATAAATAATCATATTTGAATCAGCTTGGTTTTAGTTTTTAGGGCAAAACCTAAACAGTGCACCCCTTGGGGTCCCGACGAGTTGACCGTGGTGGGAAAACGACTGAGCCTAATATGTAGTCCAATTGTTTGCTGGGTGGGCAATGAGGAGAATTCCTCTCTGGCACATTTATTAACCCTACCTCTAACCCCTGACCCTAACTGACCAGACGCGGTGGTGTTAAGGTAGGACTTCCTCCACTCACCCACAAACAATACCCGAGCAACCGTTGTCGCTCGACAGAGGAATGTCAGTCACAAGAATTAACTAGTGAATGGAAATAAGGCTAATTTAGAAGAGCTATTCCACGCTATTCAACTACATTCTTATAGGGGGAACAAATTGTGTCATTTTTTAACCAGACGTGCTTGACTATCAGCATAGAGGAGGAACAGCCCTTAAAAAACTTCTGTTGAGCTTCAATTGGCAGACAGATAGTCTTACATTCTCCTGCAAAATGTCTTGATAAACTTGGGAGTTCATTTTTCCATCGATAATAGCAAGCTGTCCAGGCCCTGAGGCAGCAAAGGAGCCCCAAACCATGATGCTCCCTCCACCATACTTTACAGTTGGGATGAGGTTTTGATGTTGGTGCACTGTGCCTTTTTTTTCTCCACATAGTGGTGTGTTCCTTCCAAACAACTCAACTGTAGTTTCATCTGTCCACAGAATATTTTGCCAGTAGTGCTGTGGAACATCCAGGTGCTCTTTTGGAACAAACTTCAGACGTGCAGTTTTTTTTGAACAGCAGTGGGTTCTTCCGTGGTGTCCTACTGATGAACACCAATCTTGTTCAGTGTTTTACGTATTGTAGACTCGTCAACAGAGATGATTTCTGTAAGTCTTTAGCTGACACTCTAGGATTCTTCTTAACCTCATTGAGCATTCTGCTCTGTGCTCGTGCAGTCATCTTTGCAGGACGGCCACTCCTAGGGAGAGTAGCAACAGTGCTGTACTTTCTCCATTTATAGACAATTTGTCTTACCGTGGACTGACTTTTAGAGATACTTTTGTAATMTTTCCAGCTTGCAAGGCAACAATTCTTAATCTTGGGTCTTTTGTTTGAGGCATGGTATAGCAAACTCACATTTTGTGAGCGTTTTATATGGGGCAGGGCAGCTCTAACCAAAATCTCCAAACTCATTGATTCGACTCAAGGTTAGTTGACTCCTGACTCCAATTATCTTTTGGAGAAGTCATTAGCCTAGGGATTCAAWTTTTTTCGCTGTGAATGTTTAACTTGTTTGGGATAGGGGGCAGCATTTTCACGTTTGGATGAAAAGCGTGCCCAGAGTAAACTGCCTGCTACTCAGTCCCAGTTGCTAATATATATAAAATCCAACCAGGAAGTGGGAAATCTGAGGTTTGTAGTTTTTCAACTCTTGGCCTATCGAATACACAGTGTCTATGGGGTCAGATTGCACTTCCTAAGGCTTCCACTAGATATCAACAGTCTTTAGAACCTTGTTTGATGCTTCTACTGTGAAGTGGGGGCGAATGAGAGGGGATTGAGTAAGGTCTCTCCCAGAGTGCCACGAGCTGACCATGCGCGTTCATGTGAGAGTTAGCTTGAGTTCCATTGCATTTCTGAAGACAAAGGAATTCTCTGGTTGGAACATTATTGAAGATTTATGTTAAAAWCATCCTAAAGATTGATTCTATACTTCGTTTGACATGTTTCTACGGACTGTAACGGAACTTTTGACTTTTCGTCTGCTCCTAATGTTCGCACGCGTCATGAATGTGGAATACTGGGCTAAACGCGCTAACAAAAGGAGGTGTTTGGACATAAATTATGAACTTTATGGAACAAATCAAACATTTATTGTGGAACTGGAATTCCTGTGATTACATTCTGATGAAGATCATCAAAGGTAAGTGAATATTTATAATACTATTTCTGACATCTGTTGACTCCACAACATGGTGGATATCTTTATGGTTTGTTTGGACTCTGAGCGCTGTACTGAGATTATTGCATGGTGTGCTTTTTCCGTAAAGTTTTTTTGAAATCTGACACAGCGGTTGCATCAAGGAGAAGTTTATCTTTAATTCTGTGAATAACACTTGTATCTTTTATCAATGTTTATTATGAGTATTTCTGTGATTTGATGTGGCTCTGTGCAAATTCACAGGATGTTTTGGAGGCAAAGCCAAATGTAAACTGAGGTTTTAGGATATAAATATGAACTTGATCGAACAAAACATACATGTATTGTGTAACATGTTGTCCAGGGAGTGTCATCTGATGAAGAATATCAAAGGTTAGTGATTAATCTCCATTTCTGCTTTTTGTGACTCCTCTCTTTGGTTGGAAAATCGCTGTATGCTTTCTGTGACTAGTTGCTGACCTAACATAATGATATGTTCTGCTTTCGCCAAAAAGCCTTTTTGAAATCGAACACT
>NW_019943442.1:18856-27469 GCF_002910315.2 Salvelinus sp. IW2-2015 | reverse complement strand
TGGTTTGGATTAACGAGAATTTTATCTTTAAAATGGTGTCTTATACTTGTATGTTTGAGAAATTAGAATTATGAGATTTCTGTTGATTGAATTTGATGCCCTGCAATTTCATTGGCTGTTGGCGGAACCCAGTCCCAGACAGGTTTTAAATTATGTATTCAATATAGACAAGAAAATACAATAATTGCGTGTTATTAGGTTAAGCACGCTGTGTTCGTCTATTGTTGTGACTAAGATGAAGATCAGATCAAATTGATGACCAATTTATGCAGAAGGTCCACATACTTTTTCTTGCCACTGCTAATATTTTGTTACTTACTTAAAAACACTCCTCATTGTTGGTTAAGGGCTTGTAAGTATTTTCTACAACGCGTTGTATTCGTGACAAATTCGATTTGATTTGATTTGATCAACGGCGCAGTTTAACCTCCATCACAGAACATAATTTACAATGTAACCCAACTCAGGTTTAAGCTACGTTACTGGACCAGTAGCCTTCTGTGTGACAGCTCAGACTTTGTGAGAAGTGTGTTTGGGGGGGATGCTGCTCTGTGTGTGGGCTTTGTGGTGTGTGTGTGCATGTGAACAGGTATTCATTGTGGTGTGTTGTGGCAGTGAACGTATTCATTTGGTTGTGGTGTGTGTGTGTGTGCAGGTGAACAGGTATTCATTGTGGTGTGTGTGTGTGTGTGTGCAGGTGAACAGGTATTCGTTGTGGTGTGTGTGTGTGTGCAGGTGAACAGGTATTCATTGCACCAACAACTAAGAGAATGAACTAAAGAAAAAAAGGAAAAGACAGAAGAAAACAGCAGACAACAATACAAAAAAAATAAAACACAATAATACATTTAAAACAAAGGACAGCAATGCCAACTGCATATGTTTGTGTGCATGTCTGGCACTATGACACGTATGTGTGTGTTGTATGTGTTTATTTGAATGAGAGTGTGTGTGTATATGCATGTGTACAAACACCTGCATGGCATCAGCCTCAGGCAAACCGACATTAGTTGTAAAAACACTGCCACTTAGTGTCATTCAAATGTACTTTTCTTATGTTTTATTTTGAGTTTTTTCCCCCTTTATCTTTTGACCATCATTCTCTCTCTCACACAGCAACTCCACTCCCACTTGTCTCCAATTCCACATACCAACCCTCAGCCTCCCTCGGCCCATCCCACCTATCTCTGCTGGCCACCCACTTCAGGTTTCTACACAACACATATCTTTCATCTATACTATGATGTTTAACGTACAATTTCAAACTATCTAATCGAATACAATCCACAGATTGCGTGTTGAAGATTAAAACTTTTACTAAGAGTATTAGTATATTAGTAATTGACTGACCCGGTCTCTCCAGATCTCCTAACAGTACTATTTCTAGGGTAAATTTTAGATCAATTCTATGCATTTTCAGCCATTCCTGAACCTGAGACCAGAAACAGGCTACCTGAAGGAAATACCAAAATAAATGGTCTATTGATTCTGTATCCTCACAACAAAATCTGCAGAGCTTCGATAATTTTATGCCCCAAAAATTCAACATTTTGTTGGTGGCATGAATTCTATATCATACTTTTAGCTGAAAAGCACGAAGTCTTGAATCTTGCGTTGTTTTGTATATCAACTCATACCATGGAATCGGTACATCAAAAATCTCTCCCCAACTATTTTGTAATCTGTTTGGCACAGCTGTCAACATCCTGGTCTTCAAATGAAACTGGTATACTTTCCTATTTATGCTATTTTTATTCCTCTGCCGGTTTTGATCCTTTATATTGGGCAGACAGACCAGTTCCCTACCTCCTCCAGTTTGATCCTTTATATTGGGCAGACAGACCAGTTCCCTACCTCCTCCTGCTGCCACATGCCTCCTCCATTTTTGGGGGCAATGCTGTAATCAATTAGTTGTTCTCTTGGATTGAGCAGACCTTCCCGTACAATTCTGATAACTCCATGAAAGACATAACTCTACCACTCCAATTTACAATATAATTTAAGAATAAAATACCCTTTTCAGACATCTTTCCCATAAATACAGGTATTTTATCAACCAGCACATTTGAGTTCAGCCATAATATTTGTTGTAATATTTGTTCTATCTTTTTCAGGGGATGAAATTGAAATTTGTAGCTCTGCAATGCTTGTTTGAAAAAGAGAGATACTTTGAAAAAAGTTATAATTTTTAATTAATTGAAAATGAGACATGGCAATCTGCACAAAGCAAAAAGGCCATTTTTAAAACAATGGATGAGCTTTTTCTAGTAATCTACTTGAGAACATTTAGAGTTCAAATAAAACTTTTTGAATAAGTGAAGCTTTTAGAGAGGTTTAGTGCTGTTATATTTAAATAATCTCAACCCACCCAATTCATATTCATTATACTAGATAGGCACATTTTATTTTGTCTGTTTAGCGTCCCAGATTAAAAGCAAAATATGTTTTGCTCATATGATTTGAAAACGAATCTTCAAGGAGTAGCAGCTCCATCAGTAAGTGAGTAAAACTGAGATATGACTAAGGAGTTTAATCAGGGCAATTATTCCATAAATAGACAGGTATTTACCTCTCCATGGTTGCAGGATCTTGTCTATTTTTACAAGTTTTCTATTGAAATTCATTGTGGAGATATTTATATATTTGTGATATGAACTACCGAGGATGTCTAACTTCCACCATCAGCCCATTTTATAGGTAAACTGCAGGGTAATGTAAAAGTTGTATTTTTTAAGGATCCAATATGTAATATTGTACACTTATATAATTAGGTTTTAGTCCAGAGAGTACAGAAAAGTTATCTTTAATGAGCCGTGAAACAGTTCTATTGAAAACCAGTCATTACCAGTGCATCGATGTGGTCAGTAGGGGGCGCCAGAAGCCTTATAATGTAGCCAGTAAACCAAAGAAGGGTATTTTCCCCTCTGCCTCATAATACATCAGTAAAGTTCCTAACTAATCATGACACACAGATCAGATCAGAAGGATTATTTAGAAAAGAAAACTCTGTTTTTTTTAATCGAAGGCAGAAAAGTTGATTTTTCTTTTATGTCACTTGAAATAATCCTCAGACAGCTTTTAGGCTTTTTAGATGAACGGTAAGCAAACAATAAATTAAAGAGACAATCAATAATGGACATTCATTTAAAGTATAAAATCATAAGGGTTATTCTTTTGACATACGTCTCTTTTTTATTAATCTATTTCAGATTAACGTCTCTAATGCAGTTATGTTTTTCTATTTAAAAATGTTTTATTAAAAAAAAAGAAGAATTATCTGTATATTTCCATATGTTTATTTAGTAGTTAGGCTATCTATTAATTTAAAGTGAGACAATGGGCGTCACTTGAAATAAATATAGATCAATAATTTGTTACGATCAATTATTTAATTTAGCTTATTTTATGATTTCCTTATTGATAATATTTGTGGCCTACTATTATGAAACACAAAATTAAACATGACACTACTTTGCAGAGCCTACTATTGTTCTTCCATCATTTTGATTATTTACTTTATTTATTTGATATATTTAAAATGTTAAATCCTTGGCCACTTTATTGTGTGACCTGGTAGACCTGTGAGGCTGTTCTGGCATAAATGAGCGGTCTAATCGTCCCATGAAACAAGTGGTTTAAACCCCGTATCAGAGAGTAACAGACTATCACAAATATAGTGGTGGCTGACCGTCTTTTCCACACACGCTATATGGCCTTTTGGGAAAGTCGGATATTTTGTCCAAATCAAACTGTCCATTTATTTAAACAACACTGTTTGTTTGATTTCCCTCAAATATGAAAGCCTTTTTGTTGTTATTGTCTCATGTTTCTCCGGTCTCCCTGGTCCGCGCTGTGAAACTCAAGCTCTGATGCTGCTCCCGCCGAGAGAGATGCCTCAAGCTGCACTGTTTTCATAACCGCGTGGGTTAATGAGAGAGAGAGAGAGAGAGAGAGAGAGAGAGAGAGAGAGAGAGAGGAGAGAGAGAGAGAGAGAGAGAGAGAGAGAGAGAAGAGAGAGAGAGAGAGAGAGAGAGAGAGAGGAGAGAGAGAGAGAGAGAGAGAGAGAGAGAGAGAGAGAGAGAAGAGAGAGAGAGAGAGAGAGAGAGAGAGAGAGAGAAGAGAGAGAAAGAGAGAGAGAGAGAGAAGAGAGAGAGAAGAGTGGGTTTAACTGACTCACTCAGGAGAAACGACAGATTTTTTCCTTGTCAGCTCGGGGATTCGATGTAATAGTCAGGCGAGATGGGTTGAAAGTTCCCGGCAGCCATCTCCTATAGTTCTCAGTATAGGCCGTTCTGGTTCTCAGTCTAAACTGAATGCATCAACCCAAGCTTTATATATTATTTATTTTTAGATTTGTGTTATTTGTGTATTGTTGTGAAATGTTAGATACTGCTGCGCTGTTGGAGCTAGGAACACAAGCATTTAGTTAGATACTACTGCACTGTTGGAGCTAGGAACACAAGCATTTAGTTAGATACTACTGCACTGTTGGAGCTAGGAACACACGTTTAGTTAGATACTACTGCACTGTTGGAGCTAGGAACACAAGCATTTAGTTAGATACTACTGCACTGTTGGAGCTAGGAACACAAGCATTTAGTTAGATACTACTGCACTGTTGGAGCTAGGAACACCAGCATTTAGTTAGATACTACTGCACTGTTGGAGCTAGGAACACAAGCATTTAGTTAGATACTACTGCACTGTTGGAGCTAGGAACAGAAGCATTAGTTCGATACTACTGCACGTGTTGGAGCTGGGAACAAAACATTTAGTTAGATACTACTGCACTGTTGGAGCTAGGAACACAAGCATTTAGTTAGATATTACTGCACTGTTGGAGCTAGAAACACAAGCATTTAGTTAGATACTACTGCACTGTTGGAGCTAGAAACACAAGCATTTAGTAGATACTACTGCACTGTTGGAGCTAGGAACACAAGCATTTAGTTAGATACTACTGCACTGTTGGAGCTAGGAACACAAGCATTTAGTTAGATACTACTGCACTGTTGGAGCTAGGAACACAAGCATTTAGTTAGATACTACTGCACTGTTGGAGCTAGGAACACAAGCATTTAGTTAGATACTACTGAACTGTTGGAGCTTGGAACACAAGCATTTAGTTAGATACTACTGCACTGTTGGAGCTAGGAACACAAGCATTTAGTTAGATACTACTGCACTGTTGGAGCTAGGAACACAAGCATAGTTAGATACTACTGCACTGTTGGAGCTAGGAACACAAGCATTTAGTTAGATACTACTGCACGTTGTGAGCTAGGAACACAAGCATTTAGTTAGATACTACTGCACTGTTGGAGCTAGGAACACAAGCATTTAGTTAGATACTACACACACTGTTGGAGCTAGGAAACACAGCATTTAGTTAGATACTACTGCACTTTTGGAGCTAGGACACAAGCATTTAGTTAGATACTACTGCACTGTTGGAGCTAGGAACACAAACATTTAGTTAGATACTACTGCACTGTTGGAGCTAGGAACAAAAGCATTAGTTAGATACTACTGCACTGTGAGCTAGAAACACAAGCATTTAGTTAGATATACTGCATCGTTGGAGCTAGGAACACAAGCATTTAGTTAGATACTGCTGCACTGTTGGAGCTAGGAACACAAGCATTTAGTTAGATACTACTGCACTGTTGGAGCTAGGAACACAAGCATTTAGTTAGATACTACTGCGCTGTTGGAGCTAGGAACACAAGCATTTAGTTAGATATCTACTGCACTGTTGGAGCTAGAAACACAAGCATTAGTTAGATATTACTGCACTGTTGAGCTAGAAACACAAGCATTTAGTTAGATACTACTGCACTGTTGGAGCTAGAAACACAAGCATTTAGTTAGATACTACTGCACTGTTGGAGCTAGGAACACAAGCATTTAGTTAATACTACTGCACTGTTGAGCTAGGAACAACAAGCATTTAGTTAGATACTACTGCACTGTTGGAGCTAGGAACACAAAGCATTTAGTTAGATACTACTGCACTGTTAGAGCTAGGAGCACAAGCATTTAGTTAGATACTACTGCACTGTTGGAGCTAGGAACACAAGCATTTAGTTAGATACTACTGCACTGTTGGAGCTAGGAACACAAGCATTTAGTTAGATACTACTGCACTGTTGGAGCTAGGAACACAAGCATTTAGTTAGATACTACTGCACTGTTGGGGCTAGGACAACAAGCATTTAGTTAGATACACTGCACTGTTGAGCAGGAAACACAAGCATTTCACTACACCCACAATAACATCTGCTAAATATGTGTATGTGACCAATAACATTTGATTTGATTTGATGACGTTTTATTTTTTTTGTGTTTTTATTGTTCTGCGTTTCAAAACCATATTTCCGCCTCTTTATGAGGCGGTTGGTGCGTCCACACACACACTGTCATGTTTCACCTTATTTGAAAAGAACACAGTTTGATTTGCGAGCATTGTTCATCAAAGCAGCCTTTAACCTTAATTGTCTGTTAAAACCAGATGCTGATGATGATATGATGGGAAAACACAGTAAATAGTTGTTTTCCTTTTTCAGCTGTAATACGGACTCTTCCGCTTTATTGGTTGATAAATCAGTGATTTTGAGCTCAGTTCAGGTCAGGCAGCTGAAAGCTGAAGTCCCTGACAAGAAATTGCCTAGCAATACAATGTCATGAATATTCATGAGAATAGACAACATAGAACCCATCAGGTGATTGGTTGAGCTTTCTTGAGTGCATGACATCACACAGATGCTATACAGACCCACGCTAACGTTACTGCCTGGCCGCTGAGCTAGCTAGTGTTTTTTACAGTGCCTTTCAAAAGTATTCATCCCCCGTGGTGTTTTTCCTATTTTGTTGCATTACAACCTGTAATTGAAATAGATTTTTATTTGGATTTAATGTAATGGACATACACAAAATCGTCCAAACTGGTGAAGTGAAATGAAAAAAATAACATTTAAAAAAAAGAAAAAACGGGAAAGTGATGCATGTATATGTATTCACCCCCTTTGCTATGACATAAATAAGATCTGGTGCAACCAATTTTACCTTCAGAAGTCACATAATTAGTTAAATAAAGTCCACCTGTGTGCAATCTAAGTGTCACATGATCTGTCACATGATCTCAGTTTATTTATTTATCAGCTGTTTTGAAAGGTCCCAGAGTCTGCAACACCACTAAGCAAGGGGCATCACCAAGCAAGTGGCACCATGAAGACCAAGCAGCTCTTCAAACAGCTCAGGGACAAAGTTGTGGAGAAGTACAGATCAGGGTTGGGTTATAAAAAAATATCTGAAACTTTGAACATCCCACAGAGCACTGTTAAATCCATTATTTAAAAATGCAAAGAATATGGCACCACAACAAACCTGCCAAGAGAAGGCCGCCCACCAAAACTCACGGACCAGGCAAGGAGGGCATTAATCAGAGAGGCAACAAAGAGACCAAAGATAACCCTGCAGGAGCTGCAAAGCTCCACAGTGGAGATTGGAGTATCTGTCCATGGCACCACTTTAAGCCGTACACTCCACAGAGCTGAGCTTTACAGAAGAGTGGCCAGAAAAAAATAAGCAAACACATTTGGTGTTCGCCAAAAGGCATGTGGGAGACTCCCCAAACATATGGAAGAAGGTACTCTGGCCAGATGAGACTAAAATGTAGCTTTTTGGCCATCAAGGAAAACGCTATGTCTGGCGCAAACCCAACACCTCTCATCACCCCGAGAACACCATCTCCACAGTGAAGGTTTTGGAATCACTTTCTTTTAGGTGGTTGTAGAATTTGACGCATTTTTTCTGGATTTTGATAATTTGCAGGCCTAATTCTGCTCTGCATGCATTATTTGGTGTTCTATGTTGTACACTGAGGATATTTTTGCAGAATTCTGCATGCAGAGTCTCAATTTGGTGTTTGTTCCATTTAGTGAATGCTTGGTTGGTGAGCGGACCCCAGACCTCACAACCATAAAGGGCAATAGGTTCTATAACTGATTCATGTATTTTTAGTCAGATCCTAATTGGTATGTTGAATTTTATGTTCCTTTTGATGGCATACCACCCTGCATACCACTGCTGGCTTGCTTCTGAAGCTAAGCAGGGTTGGTCCTGGTCAGTCCCTGGATGGGAGACCAGGTGCTGCTGGAAGTGGTGTTGGAGGGCCAGTAGGAGGCACTCTTTCCTCTGGTCTAAACAAAGATCCCAATGCCCCAGGGCAGTGATTGGGGACACTGCTCTGTGTAGGGTGCCGTCTTTCGGATGGGACGTTAAACGGGTGTCCTGACTCTCTGAGGTCATTAAAGATCCCATGGCACTTATCGTAAGAGTAGGGGTGTCAACCCCGGTGTCCTGGCTAAATTCCCAATCTGGCCCTCAACCATCACGGTCACCTAATAATCCCCAGTTTACAATTGGCTCATTCATCCCCCTCCTCTCCCCTGTAACTATTCCCCAGGTCGTTGCTGCAAATGAGAACGTGTTCTCAGTCAACTTACCTGGTAAAATAACAGATAAATAAATAATTCACAATGTTCAGGGCCAGATGGATTACCAGGACGTGTACTGCGAGCATGCGCTGACCAACTGGCAAGTGTCTTCACT
>NW_019943442.1:5308-18831 GCF_002910315.2 Salvelinus sp. IW2-2015 | reverse complement strand
TATACGGAAAAAAAAAAAAAAAAAAAAAAAATAGAAGGCCCTTCTTGCCTTGTCTCTCAGATCGTTCACAGCTTTGTGGAAGTTACCTGTGGCCTGATGTTTAGGCCGAGTTATGTTATAGTTTTTTGTGTGCTCTAGGTAACGGTGTCTAGAAGAAATTTATATTTGTGGTCTTGGCAACTGGACCTTTTTTGGAACACCATTATTTTTGTCTTACTGAAGATTTACTGTCAGGGCCCAGGTCTGTCAGGGCCCAGGTCTGTCAGGGCCCAGGTCTGTCAGGGCCCAGGTCTGACAGAATCTGTGCAGAAGATCTAGGTGCTGCTGTAAGGCCTCCTTATTTAGTGACAGAAGCACCAGATCATCAGCAAAACAGTAGACATTTTGCTTCAGATTCTATGTAGGGTGGAGGCCGGGTGCTGCAGACTGTTACAGTGTCTCACAATTAGTTGATATATATGTAGAAGAGGTTGGGGCTTAAGCTGCATCCCTGTCTCACCCCCGGCTCTACGGAAAGAATGTGTCTTGGTTGGTGAGCGGACCCCAGACCTCACAACCATAAAGGGCAATGGGTTCTATAACTGATTCAAATATTTTTAGCCACATCCTAATTGGTATGTTGAATTTTATGTTCCTTTTGATGGCATAGAAGGCCCTTCTTGCCTTGTCTCTCAGATCATTCACAGCTTTGTGGAAGTTACCTGTGGCCCTGATGTTTAGGCCGAGGTATGTATAGTTTTTTGTGTGTTCTAGGGTAACGGTGTCTAGAAGGAATTTATATTTGTGGTCTTGGCAACTGGACCTTTTTTGGAACACCATTATTTTTGTCTTACTGAGATTTACTGTCAGGGCCCAGGTCTGTCAGGGCCCAGGTCTGTCAGGGCCCAGGTCTGTCAGGGCCCAGGTCTGACAGAATCTGTGCAGAAGATCTAGGTGCTGCTGTAGGCCCTCCTTATTTAGTGACAGAAGCACCAGATCATCAGCAAACAGTAGACATTTTGCTTCAGATTCTAGTAGGGTGAGGCCGGGTGCTGCAGACTGTTACAGTGCTCTCACCAATTAGTTGATATATATGTAGAAGAGGTTGGGGCTTAAGCTGCATCCCTGTCTCACCCCCCGGCTCTACGGAAAGAAATGTGTTTTTTGCCAATTTTAACCGCACACTTGTTGTTTTTGTACATGGATTTAATGATGTCATATGCCTCCCCCAACACCACTTTCCCTCAATTTGTATAGCAGACCCTCATGCCAAATTAAGTCGGAAGCTTTTTGAACTCAACAATGTGGATGTGCAGGGTGAATTCATGGTCTGCCGTATAGTAATATGGTAAAAAGTAAATATGACATTTGCTCAGTACATTGTTTTCATTGAGGAAATGTACGAGTCTGCTGTTAATGATACTGCAGAGGATTTTCACAAGGTTACTGTTGACGCATATCCCCCAGTAGTTATTGGGGTCAAATTTGTCTCCACTTTTTGTGGATTGGGGTTATCAGTCCTTGGTTCCAATTTTGGGGAAGAACGCTTCACGGCAGACTGCAACCCCTTTTCATTATATAAGACGTCCTGTGTCGTTTCTGTTTAGTTTGCACAGCTTGGCTCGTTGTGTCAAGTCACTCTGGTTCACCCTGACCACGTGCAATGCCACAAGAATCATCAGATCTTTCTCTCCCTCTCTGTCACGGAGGCCAATGGTTGCCCTTTAGTTTGAAGATGTAATCCGGAGACAGGTGTTTTATACAACAGCCTTCTGTGTTCTCTTTTTGACTCCCTCTGCATTTGCAATCAAACGCCAGAATTATATTCATCTCCTTATCTTCTATCAGACATTCTGGCGAAACCCAGAGGACAAACCATCCAGGGGGGGAAAAAAGGTCATAGGATTTTCCATTTTTTTCTATGGGATACCCTTATTATTAGGAACCTGGTTGCAGTTCCTATGGCTTCCACTAGATGTCAACAGTCTTTAGAAATTGTTCGATGTTTTTCTTTTGATTCAATGATCAAATTCTTCCGTAACAACACCACTGTTGACTTCCCCATCACTGACTATAATGTCTTCTTCAATGAACATGTTTTTACCAGGGATTTCCTCGGAGTCAGAGAGAGTCAGCATGGTACCATCATCCTCCTGAAAAGTAGTCCATCACAACTTTTCCCACTGATCTTTGTCGATAGATAAATAAAAACCCTGATAAATTCAGGGCTGTTATTGAGAGCAGTAGCAACATTAGCAACATACATTTCATTTGTCACTAATTTTATTAGTCACATACACATGGTTAGCAGATGTTAATGCGAGTGTAGTGAAATGCTTGTGCTTCTAGTTCCGATCATGCGGTAATATCTAACAAGTAATCTAACAATTTCACAACAACTACCTTATACACACAAGTGTAAAGGAATGAATAACAATATGTACATATAAATATATGGATGAGCGTTGGCCCGAACGGCATAGGCAAGATGCAGTAGATGGTATAGAGTACAGTATATACATATGAGATGAGTAATGTAGGGTATGTAAACATTATATAAAGTGGCTTTGTTTAAAGTGGCTAGTGGTACATGTATTACATAAAGATGGCAAGATGCAGTAGATGATATAGAGTACAGTATATACATATGAGATGAGTAATGTAGGGTATGTAAACATTATATAAAGTGGCATTGTTTAAAGTGGCTAGTGATACATTTATTACATTCAATTTTTTATTATTAAAGTGGCTAGAGATTTGAGTCAGTATGTTGGCAGCAGCCACTCAATGTTAGTGATGGCTGTTTAGCAGTCTGATGGCCTTGAGATAGAAGCTGTTTTTCAGTCTCTCGGTCCCTGCTTTGATGCACCTGTACTGACCTCGCCTTCTGGATGATAGCGGGGTGAACAGGCAGTGGCTCGGGTGGTTGTTGTCCTTGATGATCTGTATGGCCTTCCTGTGACATCGGGTGGTGTAGGTGTCCTGGAGGGCAGGTAGTTTGCTCCCGGTGATGCGTTGTGCAGACCTCACTACCCTCTGGAGAGCCTTACGGTTGTGGGCGGAGCAGTTGCCGTACCAGGCGGTGATACAGCCCGACAGGATGCTCTCGATTGTGCATCTGTAAAGGTTTGTGAGTGTTTTTGGTGACAAGCCGAATTTCTTCAGCATTTCTTCACGTGATCGAAGCAGTCTTGAAGCGTGGAATCAGATTGGTCGGACCAGCGTTGAACAGACCTGAGCTTCTTGTTTTAGTTTCTGTTTGTAGGCTGGAAGCAACAAAATGGAGTCGTGGTCAGCTTTTCCGAAAGGAGGGCGGGGGAGGGCCTTATATGCGTTGCGGAAGTTAGAATAACAATGATCCAGGGTTTTGCCAGCCCGGGTCGCACATTCGATATGCTGATTCAATTTAGGGAGCCTTGTTTTCAGATTAGCCTTGTTAAAATCCCCAGCTACAATAAATGCATCCTCAGGATATGTGGTTTCCAGTTTACATAGAGTCCAATGAAGTTCTTTCAGGGCCGTCGATGTGTCTGCTTGGGGGGGAATACACACGACTGTGATTATAATTGAAGAGAATTCTCTTGGTAGATAATGTGGTCTGCATTTGATTGTAAGGAATTCTAGATCAGGTGAACAAAAGGACTTGAGTTCCTGTATGTCGTTATGATCACACCACGTCTCGTTAATCATAAGGCATACACCCCCGCCCTTCTTCTTACCAGAGAGATGTTTGTTTCTGTCGGCGCGATGCGTGAAGAAACCAGGTGGCTGTACCGACTCTGATAACGTATCCTGAGTGAGCCATGTTTCCGTGAAACAAAGAACGTTACAATCTCTGATGACCAGAAGACCGCTCCGTCTGCCTGCGGTGCCTTTGTTTTGGGTCGCCGGCTGGGATCCGATCCATTCTCCTGGGTGGTGGACCAAACAGAGGATCCACTTCGGGAAAGTGGTATTCCTGGTGGTAATGTTGGTAAGTTGACATTGTTCTTATATCCAATAGTTCTATCCGTTCTATCCGTCATATATTCTATATGTAACTTAAGATTTCCTGGGGTAACAATGTAAGAAATAATACATAATAAAACAAAATATTGCATAGTTTCCTAAGAACTAGAAGCGAGGCAACCCTCTCTGTCGGTGCAGGAATACGGGGGTTTTGTATTTGTAGTTTGTAGTTCTAACGTTATATCTTCCGAAAAGACTGCAGTAGGAAGGATATTAGTAGCATAATGAGCAGCTCATTTTAAAGACACAAGATGCTACACCGCAGAACAATCTGAAACTCATCTCTCGGCATGTCCAGCCCACTCATTATCTCATCCAATCATGGCTAGCGGGAAAGTTCCTGTCTTTCTGTGGCTAAAACAATTAGACTCGTAATTTAACATCTTTATTTATATTTACAGATGGCATACAAGTTTGTTATTAAGGCACATGAAAGTTAAAATGTTCCAGAAGGAATTTCTGCCCCAAAAAATGCATTTTGATAAAAGTACAAAATAGAATGTCTCTCCTGTGAAGTAGTTTCCTGAAACTTCTGCTAGTTCACATTTATCAATAAAAGTGCTATTAGTTTTTTTTAAATAAATGTGATTTTTGTAAATAAAAATCAATTATAATCAATACTTGGGTGGAATAAATCATGTTTATCTTGAACAAATATGAATGAAACAAGGTTTTCATCAAAATTGATGTTTATTGCTTTGAAAAGAACAAATTGTAAGGGCAAATTTTACATACAGTATTTTATGTAAATGATAAATGAGCCCCATTGAGCATAAATTAATGCTGGTCTACACACCACACGAGGGACAGAGTTTTACTGTTTGTTTGTTGCAAATGTATTTCTTTCACTTGATGCATGTGTACTGTGTCTTCCTGTCCTTCTTGGGGCGACACACATCACAGTGCTCCTTCTTGTTGCTACCGGATGCATCTAGAATAAGGAAAACACTTAGTTCAGGAATTTTACTAACATCTCACTCACATATATATAGTTACATCAATCCAAGGTAGGAAAGTCAGACACACACATGCAACAACATCACACACTTCCTTCCGGGTATTGGAGTTGTTGGTTCTGTGGGTCGGTCGGATGGGCGGATGGGGCACCAGCATCCTCCTCCCGAATCCTCCTCACCATGGCTGCAGAAGCTGGGGTCCTTGGGATATGTTGCCTCCTCTGGATTTGAGGTCTTACCAATGCCTTGCCCAGCTCCTCGAGAAAAAGCCATCTCCTCTGGATTTGAGGTCTTACCTATGCCTTGTCCAGCTCCTGGAGAAAGAGCCGTCTCCTCTGGAGCTTCCCTCTGACAGATGACAAACGCGTTGTACGCCGAGATGTCCAAGATGTTGAAGAATATCACAAGTGGCCAGCGTAGGGTTCTTCTTTTGCAGCTGAAGCCAGTCACCAGCTTGTCTAAATTGTCCACCCCTCCTTTTGTGGCATTGTATTCCATTATGATTTCTGGTTTTTGATGTTCCTGGCCCATCCCTATGCAGCGTACTCATGAGTATCACATTGTTGCCTTTCTTTGGCACTTAGGACACTAGGGATGTGTCGGTCGTGAACACAAACGTAGAGGAATTGATAGGCCTGTTCTGTGTATTCAGTAGCTGAGGTGGGACCTCTGGCTTGTTTTTTCGTACTGTTTCTACCATAGTCAGCTTCCTCTTGAGGAGCTCCAGTCCTGTGAGAAGTAAAAAAGTTATCGCATGTGATGTTGTGGCCACGGAGTCCCTGTGTCACGTTCAGGACAACCTGCATCCCTTGGTTCTTCTCAGGGGCACTTCCATCTGGCTTCCCCGTATACACTTGCAAGTTTTCGTGTTTAGATGGTATGTACTGCCTGAAGGGGCAGCGGCCCCTAAATGGCATAAGCTGCTCATCTACAGTAGCGTTGGGCCCAGGGTTGTAAAACAGGGGAAGGCGGTCCACCCACTTGTCCCACACTGACCTGATTGCAGCTAGCTTGTCTCTCTGGTCTGGTGTCTCGGTTATGGAAGCAGATAATCCTGGAAATAATCTGGAAGTTTTCAAGAGACATTGTTTCACGAAAAGTTCTCTGCCAGTTTCTGCATCCCACAAGGGATTMTGTGGATTCCCCATTGGATCTTAAAACACCAGCAATGATAAGATCTCCAAAGTATGTAAATGAGTTTAGTCTCCTTCCATCTCTCTCCAAAAACACGCCTTGCCTCCAAATTAGTGCAGTCCAGAATAATTTTCTGGGTGGTGTCTGGGATGTTCAAAATAAGAATTTATGTCCTGCACATGAGTAACCGCCATCCGGGTCGGCCCTGGTGGCTCAGTCCTTGGGCAAGAAGACCATTCAATATATATATTTTTTTGACATCCTTATTTCTCCTCCAGCAGGCTACTGATGAGCTGGATGCTGATGGGCTGGTCCTGGGGCTGGCTGCTGATGGGCTGGTCCTGGGTTGGTCCTGGGCTGGTCCTGGAGGCTGGCTGCTGAATGGGCTGGTCACTGCCGGGCTGGCTGCTGACGGCTGGCTCCTGGCGGTGCTGGTCCTGGGTTGGTCCTGGGGCTGGTCCTGGAGCTGGCTGCTGATTGGGCTGGTCCTGGGGCCTGGCTGCTGATGGCTGGTCCCTGGGCTGGCTGCTGATGGGCTGGTCCTGGGGCTTGGCTGCTGTTGGCTGGCTGCTGCTGCTGCCTGGGCTGGCTGGCTTGACGGGCTGGTCCTGGGGCTGGTCCTGGGCTGGCTGCTGATGGCTGGTCCTGGCTGGTGCTTGGCTGCCTGGACTGGCTGTTAATGGGCTGGTCCTGGGGCTGGCTGCTAACGGGCTGGCTGCTTACTGGGCTGGTCCTGGGGCTGGCTGTTAATGGCTGGTCTGGGCTGGTTGCTGACGGCTGGTCCTGGGCTGGCTGTATGGCTGGTCCTGGGCTGGTTGCTGAGGGCTGTCTCTGGGCTGGTTGCTGACGGCTGGTCTGGGGCTGGCTTGCTGACTGGTGCTGGGTCCTGGGCTGGTTGCTACGGGCTGGTCTCTTGGGGCTGCTGTAATGGGCTGGTCCTGGGGCTGGCTGCTGACGGGCTGGTCCTGGCGCTGGTCCTGGGCTGGACCTGGTCTGGGGCTGGTTGCCTGACGGGCTGGTCCTGGGGCTGGCTGTTAATGGGCTGGTCCTGGGGCTGGCTGTGACGGCTGGTTCCTGGCGCTGGTCCTGGGGCTGGCTGCTGATGGGCTTGTCCTGGGGCTGGCTGCTGATTGGCTGGTCCTGGAACTGGCTGTTAATGGCTGGTCCTGGGGCTGGCTGCCTGACGGGCTGGTCCTGGGGCTAGCTGCTGATTGGCTGGTCCGGGACTGGCTGTTAATGGGCTGGTCCTGGGGCTGGTTTGCTGACGGGCTGGTCCTGGGGCTGGTTGCTGATGGGCTGGTCCTATCATATACAGTAAGGCTGGGGAGTTTATGGCGCACATATGATCCTAACAATGATACGAGGGCATAGAAAACTCGTGGTAAGTCCTGAGCTAGTAGTGCTATGGCTAATGCTGACTGGGCAGGCGCGCTAGCCCTGAGTATTAACTACTCAGACGACTGGTGCTGAGTATGGGAACGCGTAAACTCTCACCTAAATACTGTCGATGTGACTAGCGACCTGACCGCGCCGGTACAAGGCGGCTGGTCCGGTGCACGCGAGCATTACAGGCTAACAACCCCAATTAGAGGCGGAGACATCGAAGATATAGCTAAGTTGCTCTAACATGCGTAGGTTAAATTGGCTCAGTTAATGTGGAGTACAACACACAACATACCGACCTCAACCCCATGGCTGGCTAGTGCAAAAGTCCATCGTCCAAAAAGACTATTGACAGCAGAATTACCAATCACCAACTAACGGCTACTCGACTAACGGGTGCTAGACAGGTTTCACCCACATGAGACGAACTAGGAAACTCATACGACACGCAGTCATTATACTGGCGGAACTGATAGGTCCTGAAACTAGAAGCTACGGAACACTACCTTGATTTATACAGCTGGCGGGCTAGGGGCATTGCTTGAAAACAGGGGAATAAATGGACCGCGTTAATCCTATCTAGGGCTATGGCTGTAACTGTGGACAGTGGCATGGGCCAAGCAGTCTAGCCGACCGAAATCAGATGATGCGCCGAGGTTACAACCGCAATCAGCAAGTTCATCCCTGCGACTGACGTCGAACAAGCTACGCTTGCAGGAATGCATGAAAAACTGTTGAATCCCTAATCTTGGAACCTAGGATCGAGAGTATCACTGAGACTGTGACGCAGAATGTAGCACTGACAAGGGGCTAGGACAATGGATTACTTGAACAGGGAACTGGCTTGCTTGATCATTCACGAACAGTAGCGCCAATGAATGCAATGGGCTGGTTGTATCAACCCAGCCTGGGTGCTGTGTCCTTGATGGTGCTGCGCTTGCATGCTTGACTGGCGCGCGTGCCGACTTCAGGTCCTGAGCACAGATGTTGCATTGTCGAGTGAGGAACTGGGTACCGGGCTGGTCTCATCCCCGCTGATGGGCTGGCGCATGCTGCCTACGTGCTGGCTGATGTTGGCTACAATGCGACTGGCTGCTATGCACATGGGCTGCGTCCATTGGGCTGGGTCCTGGGCTTGTCTTGCTTGTGCTTCGTGCTGCATGGGCTGTCCTGAGGGCTGGGCTGCTGACCGGACTTGTCATTGTCCTCAGTCACTTGGGCTGCCGTTTGCTGACGGCTGGGTCCCGGGGCTGGTCTTGGGGCTGGCTGCTGATGGGCTGGTTCTGGCTGGCTGCGCTTCTTTCCAGAGAGAGATAACTAACAGAGAACATGATCCTCATATCTGAAAAGTCTTTATCTTCCAAAGTGGAAGACGCTCCTTCCACACTAACTTCTCTCTCTGCAATTGATGTTTTCGAAGGCCCCTGAGCAGAGATTATTTTTGCCAGACTGATTTTGTAGGAGCCACATATGAAAAGCTATTTATTTGTTTGGGTCTGCCCTCCCCCAATTATGCACCTGGCTGGGGTAGAGTTGGACCCGAACACCACATATTAATATAATTATTAGGGGGGTGCACTCAATGAAAATTTGTTATTTTACAGGTTAAAGTATGGGATTCTATTGGGGATATAGGTAGCACACATGAGGACATTCTCTGTTGAGATAATTTCCTCATTCATTTCTAGCCAGATGTAAAATGTTCCTGTTTTTAGTAATTTATAGAGTGGGTTAGGTCTGCTCTATACCAATTAGCATACCCCTGGAGTCTCTTCCCTGTTTCACACCTGGGTAGTTGTGGATGGGACTACCAGCTCTCTGTAACAAGCGGGCAACCAGTGGGTCTGTTCCCTCTATACCATGTTTCTTGTAGGATGACAATGTCTGCATTTCCAATGTATTTTTGATGAAGTCTGGGTTTCTGCTGTTTAGGCCGAAGGCAATTACCTCAGGTCTTGTATATTCCAGGATGAGAATATCTCTCTCTCTGTGTCTTAGGCCTGGTTGGGTCTCTTTCTCTCTCTCTCTCTCTCTCTCTCTCTCTCTCTCTCTCTCTCTCTCTCTCTCTCTCCTCTCTCTCTCTCTGTGTCTAAAGCCTGGTTGGGTCCTCTCTCTCTCTGTGTTTAAGGCCTGGTTGGGTCTCTCTCTCTCTTGTTTAAGGCCTGGTTGGCTCTCTCTCCTCTCTCTGTCTTAAGGCCTGGTGTGTCTCTCTCTCTCTGTGTCTTAAGGCCTGGTTGGGTCTCTCTCTCTCTCTGTGTGTTTTAAGGCCTGGTTGGGTCTCTCTCTCTCTCTCTGTGTCTTAAGGCCTGTTGGGTCTCTCTCTCTCTCTGTGTTTAAAGCCTGGTTGGGTCTCCTCTCTCTCTGTGTCTTAAGGCCTGGTTGGGTCTCTCTCTTCTCTCTCTGTGTCTTAAGGCCTGGTTTGGGTCTCTCTCTCTCTCTCTGTGTTTTAAGGCCTGGTGGGTCTCTCTCTGCTCTCTGTGTCTTAAGGCCTGTTGGGTCTCTCTCTCTCTCTCTCTGTTCTTAAGGCCTGGTTGTGGGTCTCTCTCTCTCTCTCTGTCTTAAGGCCGGTTGGGTCTCTCTCTCTCTCTGCTGTTTTTAAGGCATGGTGGGTCTCTCCTCCTCTCTGTGTCTTAACGGCCTGGTTGGTGGTCTCTCTCTCTGTGTGTTTTAAGGCCTGGTTGGGTTTCAGGGTTCTATTAAAAGTTCAAAGATATTTAACTATGGAGCTGGAGCTAGTCTGCACCAACACAGCACTAATGAGTACACACACACACGAGTGCACACACACACGCGCACAGGCACACGCACACACACACACACCACACACGCACACACACACACACCCAACACACACACACACACACACACACACACACACACAACACACACACCACACACACACACACACACACACACACACACACACACACAACAAACACACACACACACAACACACACACACACACACACACAAGCGGGACATATGTTACCCTCATGGTTCTGCTGTCGCAACAATACTACATTCCCATTGTAATGGGCCTGTCGTTTACACGGTAATCCTGTCTCACTTCACGCCAAGATCTGTCACGGCCGCTTAACGATCCTTTCAGCGCTCCGTCTCACTTTTTCTCTCTCTCTCTCTCTCCTCGCTTCCCTCTCTCTCTCTCTCGCCTCTCTCCCTCTCTCTTCTCTCTCTCTCTCTCTCTCGTCTCTCATCTCCTCTCTCCTTCGCTCTCTCCTCTCTCTCCCTCTCTCTCTCTCTCTCTCCTTCGCTCTCCCCTCTCCCTCTCTCTCTCTCTTCTCCCTCTCCCCCTCTCTCTCCCTCCCACTCTCTCTGTCTCTCTCTCTCTCTTCTCCCTCTCTCTTCCCTCTCTCTCCCTCACACCTCTCTTATCATAAATGTACTGCCAGTGACCAATTATGGCAATATTCCTCTAGAATGTAAAGGTTCTAGAGGAATAAAGTTGTTGAAGAGCTTCTTTGGTTGGTATTGAACACCAATCAATATAGCAGATAGCAGGTAATTTACCTCTGTGCAAATAGTGTGAGTCTTAGGACTGCAGAATGGTCCAACTTGTCTGATAATTCATTGATAGAAATGTTAATAGTTGGATCTCACATGCAACTGCACTTGACTAGGTGCTCAAACGTCTAGCTCACACCTGTTTCTTGTATGTATTACATAGATTTTATTATGTCATACACCAAGCCCACTGGAGAATTTGAAGAATAGACCTTCATGGCAAATAGAATCAATGCTATTTTTAAAGTCTCAATAAACTAAGCAAAGATTTTTCCTCTATTTTTGTGACGTTGTTTATTATTAATAGTGTGTAATTGTTTATATAAAGTTTAAGTCGGAAGTTTACATACACCTTAGCCAAATACATTTAAACTTTTCATAAATCCTGGACATTTAATCCAGTAAAAATTCCCTGTCTTTAGGTCAGTTAGGATCACCACTTTATTTTAAAGATGTGTAATGTCAGAATATAAGTAGAAGAGATGATTTATTTCAGCTATTTTTTCTCATCCACATTCCCAGTGGGTCAAACGTTACATACACTCAATTATATTTGGTAGCATTGCCTTTAAATTGTTTAACTTGCGTCAAACGTTTTGATTAGCCCTCCACGAGCTTCCATAATATGTTGGGTGAATTTTGGCCCATTCCTCCTGACATTCCTCCTCCCCCCACAACATGATGCTGCCACCCCCGTGCTTCACGGTTGGATGGTGGTTTCTTCGGCTTGCAAGCCTCCCCCTTTTTCCAAACATAATGATGGTCATTATGGCCAACATTCTATTTTTGTTCTATCAGACCAGAGGACATTTCTCAACTGCATGTACATTTGCAAACTGTAGTCTGGCTTATTTATGCGATTTTGGAGCAGTGGCTTCTTCCTTGCTGAGCGGCTTTCAGGTTATGTCGATATAGGACTCATTTACTGTGGATATAGATATTTTTGTACCTGTTTCCTCCAGCATCTTCACAAGGTCCTTTGCTGTTTGTTCTGGGATTGATTTGCACTTTTCGCACCAAGATACATTCATCTCTAGGAGACAGAACGCGCCTCCTTCCTGACGCGTGTATGACGGCTGCGTGGTCCCAGGTTTACACTTGCATACTATTGTTTTACAGATGAACATGGTACCTTCAGGCGTTTTGGAAATTGCTCCCAAGGATGAACCAGACCTTGGAGGTCTACAATTTTTTCGATTCTTGGCTGATTTCTTTTATATTTCCCATTATGTCAAGCAAAGAGGCACTGAGTTTGAAAGTAGGACTTAAATACATCCACAGGTACACCTCCAATTGATTCAAATTATGTCGATTAGCATATCGAGATAGCTTACTATAAGGCGCATCTCACCAACATTTTCTGGAATTTTCCAAGCTGTTTAAAGGCACAGTCAACTTAGTGTATGTAAACTTSTGAMCCACTGGAATTGTGAYACAGTGAATTATAAGGGAAATAATCTGTCTGTAAACAATTGTTGGAAAAATTACTTGTGTCACAATTACAAAGTAGATGTCCAAACCTACTTGCCAAAACTATAGTTTGTTATTTTAACAAGACATTTGTGGAGTTGTTGAAAACGAGTTTTAATTACTCCAACCTAAGTGTATGTAAACTTCCGACTTCAACTGTATGGTCAGTTGTGTGATTGTTGGAGTATTTGGACATTTACTTATAACTTTTTTTGTATAAGAAAGGTTTGAATTCTTGAATTCAAAATGCTACAGAAAACCTTTCCCAAGTTGGTCTTTATACAGATTCCCCTGTAATTATTGGGGTCTGATTTGTCTTTTGTGGATAGGGGAGATGAGCCCCTGGTTCCCGACATCAGGAGAGCAGCCAGAAGTTAGTACCATGTTGAACAATTTAAGCATTTTGCATCTCAGGTTTTTCAGCGTTTCATTTCTGATGTTGTCTAGACCACAAGCCTTCTTTGGTTTTATAGATTTGAGCTTTTAATTTAGTTATTGTTGCGTTATTGGGTAATATAATGGATTTCGTTTTTTTTAAATGATTGATACATGGAGGTTAAAACATTTTTATGTTGACGTTTTTTTTATGTTGAAGTCCAGGTTCCTGCTCTTTAGGCCAACAGCAGATGACCTCAGTATATTCCAGGATGAGATGGTAAAAGCTTTGTGTTCCATAGTGTCTAGTGTGGTTTCCGTGTGGTTTAGGCCCCGGACTATCACAGTAGGTGTGAGCAGAGCTTGTTGAGCAACTAATACATAGCTCTTAAAACGCAGGATGGGGTTTGGGCGGGTGTAATAGTGGGGGTGGGGACTGTTGCTCTGGGCATATGTGCGACTGTCCTGTTGAGGTCCTTGTTGCAGGGGCAGAAGGAGCATAAGAAAGTGCACCCTCTCTCTCTCCCATTGCCCCTCTCTCTCTCCCATTACCCCTCTCTCTCTCCCATTACCTCTCTCTCTCTCCCATTCATAGAGGCCCTTCTTGCCTTGTCTCTCAGATCATTCACAGCTTTGTGGAAGTTACCTGTGGCCCTGATGTTTAGGCCGAGGTATGTATAGTTTTTTGTGTGTTC
>NW_019943442.1:0-2508 GCF_002910315.2 Salvelinus sp. IW2-2015 | reverse complement strand
ATCTCTCCCAATTACCGGCTCTCGTCATTCTCATCCCATTACCAGCCTCTCGTCTCTCGCCATTAACTCATTCTCACAGTCGACTTCTCCGCTCCCATTAACCCCTCTTCTCTCTCCATTACCGTCTCTCTCTCTTCCATTACCCTCTCTCTTCTTTCCTCTCTGCTCCCCATTACCTCTCTCCTCCCATTACCCTCTCGTCTTCCCATTAACCTCTCCTCTCTCTTACGTTCTCCCCATTACCGGCTCTCTCAGCTCTCCCATTTCCCCTCTCTTCTCCCTAACCCCTCTTCTCTCCCATTCCTTTCTCTCATCTCTCCCATTCCTTCTCTCTCTTCTGCTGTCCTCCTCTTAACCTCTCTCCATCGTCCCATTAACCTCTCTTCTCTTCCCATTCCCCTCTCTCCTCTCCCATTCCTCCTCTCTCTCTCCCATTACCGTCTCTTCTCCTACCTCCATTTACCCTTGCTCTCTCTCCATTACCCCCTCTGCTCCGTCTAGGGTAACGGTGTCTAGAAGGAATTTATATTTGTGGTCTTGGCAACTGGACCTTTTTTGGAACACCATTATTTTTGTCTTACTGAGATTTACTGACAGGGCCCAGGTCTGACCGAATCTGTGCAGAAGATCTAGGTGCTGCTGTAGGCCTTCCTTGGTATGGGACCATTATCTTTCTCCCATTATCTTTCTCTCCCGTTATCTTTCTTCTTTGCTCTCCCTCCTCTCCCATTCTCTCGCTCTCTCCCATCCTTCTCTCTCTCCCTCCTTCTCTCCCATTCTCTCGCTCTCTCCCTGCTCTCCCATTCTCTCGCTCTCTCCCATCCTTCTCTCTCTCCCTCCTTCTCTCCCATTCTCTCGCTCTCTCCCATCCTTCTCTCTCTCTCTCCTTCTCTCTCTCTCCCATCCTTCTCTCCCATTCTTCTCTGTCTCTCTCTCTTTCTCTCCTTTTCTCTCTGGGTCGTCCAGTCTTTCTTAAACATTCTAATAGATGACAAATCAAATCCTAAGTAGTTGGTTAGAAATCAGAGAGGAAGAGCAGTGTTACTGTGAGGTGAAATAATGGAGAATGAGAATGTGTAGCAGTAATGGGAGGTGGTGTGGTAGTGAGATTAATGTGAGGCTGTTATTGGTCTAATGATGCAGTCATGAAATAGTTCCCTTAGAGTCTGGTCTGGTCTGGGCTGGGCTCGACTCACACATGAAACTAATAGAGAGGGTGTGTGTGTGCTCAGTGCTCACAGGAAATGGCCTTGCTGCATTAGGCTCTCTGTGTTCTCTGGGACTCTACGGTCAGCAGTGTAGTTACTGCTCTGGTTTTGGGGGGTAGAGTAAATAACAGAGATATCTGATTCGTCACACAGCCGTGGGGTGCGTGTCGGCGTGAAAATTCTCCAGTGAACCTTAGCAGACAGGAACCTGTACCCTCTAGTTCCTGTCTATACCTCCTGTACCCTCCAGTTCCTGTCTATACCTCCTGTACCCTCCAGTTCCTGTCTATACCTCCTGTACCCTCCACTTCCTGTCTATACCTTCTCTACCTCCAGTTCCTGTCTATACCTCCTGTACCCTCCAGTTCCTGTCTATACCTCCTGTACCCTCCAGTTCCTGTCTATACCTTCTCTACCCTCCAGTTCCTGTCTATACCTCCTGTACCCTCCAGTTCCTGTCTATACCTGCTCTACCTCTAAAATCAAATCAAATTTATTTATATAGCCCTTCGTACATCAGCTGATATCTCAAAGTGCTGTACAGAAACCCAGCCTAAGACCCCAAACAGCAAGCAATGCAGGTGTAGAAGCACGGTGGCTAGGAAAAACTCCCTAGAAAGGCCAAAACCTAGGAAGAAACCTAGAGAGGAACCAGGCTATGAGGGGTGGCCAGTCCTCTTCTAGCTGTGCCGGGTGGAGATTATAACAGAACATGGCCAAGATGTTCAAATGTTCATAAATGACCAGCATGGTCAATAAATATAATCACAGTAGTTGTAGAGGGTGCAGCAAGTCAGCACCTCAGGAGTAAATGTCAGTTGGCTTTTCATAGCCGACCATTGAGAGTATCTCTACCGCTCCTGCGGTCTCTAGAGAGTTGAAAACAGCAGGTCTGGGACAGGTAGCACGTCCGGTGAACAGGTCAGGGTTCCATAGCCGCAGGCAGAACAGTTGGCCAGGTGGACTGGGGACAGGTGGACTGGGGACAGCAAAGAGTCATCATGCCAGGTAGTCCTGAGGCATGGTCCTAGGGCTCAGGTCCTCCGAGAGAGAAAAGAAAAAAGAGAAAGAGAGAATTAGAGAGCATACTTAAATTCACACAGGACACCGGATAAGACATGACAAGTACTCCAGAAATAACAAACTGAACCCAGCCCCCCGACACATAAACTACTGCAGCATAAATACTGGAGGTTGAGACAGGAGGGGTGACCTGTACCTCCAGTTCCTGTCTATACCTCCTGTACCCTCCAGTTCCTGTCTATACCTTCTCTACCCTCCAGTTCCTGTCTATACCTCC
>NW_019943441.1:158248-159632 GCF_002910315.2 Salvelinus sp. IW2-2015 | reverse complement strand
AAACTAAGGTTTCTGTACCAAATATTCAGTTCTGCTTTTCTGATGTATCAAATACTTATGTCATGCAATAAAATGCAAATTAATTAATTAAAAATCATACAATGTGATTTTCTGGATTTTTGTTTTAGATTCCTTCTCTCACAGTTGAAGTGTACGTATGATAAAAATTACAGACCTCTACATGCTTTGTAAGTAGGAAAACCTGCAAAATTGTCAGTGTATCAAATACTTGTTCTCCCCACTGTAAATCTGAGATTTTCAAGGTAGAAACATCAATGACATACAATGGAGGTCTAACGTTATTGGGACATTGATTTCTCTTTAGTTTTTGCTCTGTAATCCAGCACATTGGATTTGAAATTATACAATGACTCTATGAGGTTAAAGTACAGACTGTCGGTTTTAATTTTCAGACGAAGCATTTAGAAATTACAGCACTTTTTTTGTACATAGTCCCCCTGCATTTTAGAGGACCAAAAGTATTTGGGACAAATGTAGTTATACTGTATGTCTATTCAAGTAGTCAAAGGTTTAGTATCTGGTCCCATATTCCTAGCACACAATGACACAATCAAGCTTGTGACTCTACAAAGTTGTTTGGATGTATTTGCTGTTTGTTTTGGTTGTGTTTCAGATCATTTTGTGCTCAATAGAAATGAATGGTAAATAATGTATTGTGTCATTTTGGAGTCGTTTTTATTGTAAATAAGAATATAATACGTTTCTAAACACTTCTACATTAATGTTGATTCTACCGTGATTACGGATAATCCTGAATGAATCATGAATAATGATGAGTGAGAAAGTTGACGCACAAATATCATACCCCCAAGACATGCTAACCTCTCACCATTACAATAACAGTGGAGGTTAGCCTTTTATATCATAACCACAAGACATGCTAACCTCTCACCATTACAATAACAGGGGAGGTTAGCATTTTATATCATAACCCCAAGACATAGTTACCTCTCACCATTACAATTACAGGGGAGGTTAGCCTTTTATATCATAACCCCAAGACATGCTAACCTCTCACCATTACAATAACAGGGGAGGTTAGCATTTTATATCATAACCACAAGACATGCTAACCTATCACCATTACAATAACAGGGGAGATTAGCCTTTTATTGGAGGGGGAATTTAGATATTTATGCATCTGTAACAGGGAGAACAAGGTCAATATTGACCCACTGATAGTTACCTCTGTTATCCCCACGACAACCTGACCATGTGAGTCCATTTAACATCTGCCCTATGCTGTTGCAGGAGTAACACAAGGGCACGTGGGGTATCTGAACACACACAAAGACAAACACAAAAGCCCTGTCTCTACCCAGCTGCAGCCTCAGTCCCAGGAGAACTTAGTGTGACTAGGGCA
>NW_019943441.1:147147-149311 GCF_002910315.2 Salvelinus sp. IW2-2015 | reverse complement strand
TGCCATAGGGCTCTGGTCTAAAGTAGTGCACTATATAGGAAATAGGATGCCATAGGGCTCTAGCCAAAAGTAGTGCTCTATATAGGGAATAGTATGCCATTCGGGACACACTACAAGTGAAACATTTTCAAGCTGGGCACTACTGTTTAAATGATGGTCATACTGTTGTGCATAGTGCTATTATGTTACCACTGGACGAGCCGTCTGGCTGCTGATGACAAACCAGTTATTCTGTCTCGGTATGATTCTCTCTCTAGTGTATACTAGGTTTGGGTGATATAATGTTTATACTGTATACCGGGGGGGTATTTTGAAATGCAGACGTTGCTATGCCACTTCTTGTAAACTAGAAGTATAACTATTAGAAATCTAAGATGTGTCAAATAAATTAAATCCAGCTCAGGACTCCAGCTGTGAATTTGGTTTACTAACTTGCTAGCTAAGTGGCTAGATGTCAAGATCAAGCTTCCTAGTTACAGCAGAGACCTTCAATGACAGACAGAGACAGACAGACAGAGACAGACAGACAGAGACAGACAGACAGAGAGACAGACAGACAGAGACAGACAGAGACAGACAGACAGAGACAGACAGACAGAGACAGACAGACACAGAGACAGACAGACAGAGACAGACAGACAGACACAGAGACAGAGACAGAGACAGACAGAGACAGAGACAGAGACAGACCTCAACTAGATCTCACAGCTTCACGTCAGAATTAGACGTTCATCCATGTTCCTCAAACACCAAATTTCAAAGTGTTGAAGTTTAAGTCTAAGTTTAAGTCTAAGTTTAAGTTTAAGTCTAAGCATCAACTCTTTTTTAAGGTTAGGATTAAGTTGAGGCATTAACTCCAACTGGTTAAGGTTTGGGATAGGATTAAAACAAACATCTCAAAAACAATGATTACGCCCATCCACCATCCCCGTCCACACAACCCTAGTAAAAACCGAAACCTACTATTGGCCAGTTTACACGTTTCCCCGACATCCTCAGACATGGATGGACGTCGAATACGGACTTGTATCATGGGTGACCTGGCTCACACACAGAGAGGGATCTGTCTCTGTAGTGTACTGCGCTCTCTAGGATGATTCTGGACCTACTGTTGTCTGACCTTTCCCAACAGTGCAATATTGAACATGATAGTCAAGATATATTCAATGATTGAATTTGGTGTGTGTCTATTTAACTCAATATTAGGACGAATGACCAGCTTTGCAACACAGCAGGACAAACTCTCAACCCAGGTTGTAGAATCACCAACTGGTCTGTTGTAGAATCATCTACTGGTCTGTTGTAGAATCACCTACTGGTCTGTTGTAGTGTAGAATCACCTACTGGTCTGTTGTAGATCATTTCTACTGGTCTGTTGTAGAATCACTACTGGTCTGTGTAGTGTAGAATCATCTACTGGTCGTTGTAGTAGAAATCATCTAGCTGGTCTGTTGTAGAAATCACCTATCTGGTCTGTTGCAGTGTAGAATCACCTACTGGTCTGTTGTAGTGTAGAATCATCTACTGGTCTGTTTGTAGAATCATCTACTGTCTGTTGTAGAATCACCCTACTGATCTGTTGTAGTGTAGAATCACCTAGTGGTCTGTTGTAGTGTAGAATCATCTACTGGTCTGTTGTAGAAACCTTACTGGTCTGTTGTAGAATCACTATGGTCTGTGTGTGTAGAATCACCTACTGGTCTGTTGTAGAGTAGAATCACTACTGGTCTTTGTAGACACCTAGTTTGTAGCAGAGTCACCTACATGGTCTGTCGTAGTGTACGAATCACCTACTGGTCTGTTGTAGTCGGTAGAATCACTACTGGTCTGTTGTAGTGTAGAATCACACTACTGTCTGTTGTAGAATCACCTACTGGTCTGTTGTAGTGTAGAATCACCTTAACCTGGTCTGTTGTAGTGTAGAATCACCTTGACTGGTCTGTTTGTAGAATCACCTACTGGTCTGTTTGTAGTGTAGAATTCACCTACTGGTCTGTTTGTGTAGAATCACCTACTGGTCTGTTGTAGTGTAAGAGATCCTACTGGTCCGTTAGAATCACCTACTGGTCTGTTAGAATCAACCTACTGGTCTTTTTAGTAGAATCCACCTACTGGTCTGTGTAGTGTAGAATCACCTACTGGTCTGTTGTAGAATCACTCTACT
>NW_019943441.1:140219-146868 GCF_002910315.2 Salvelinus sp. IW2-2015 | reverse complement strand
CTGGTCTGTTGTAGAATCACCTACTGGTCTGTTAGAATCACCTACTGGTCTGTTGTAGAATCACCTACTGGTCTGTTGTAGAATCACCTACTGGTCTGTTAGAATCACCTACTGGTCTGTTGTAGAACCACCTACTGGTCTGTTGTAGAACCACCTACTGGTCTGTTAGAATCACCTACTGGTCTGTTGTAGTGTAGAATCACCTACTGGTCTGTTGTAGTGTAGAATCACCTAATTGTCAACCTCTGAGTTAAAATGTAAAAGCCACCGTATACTTTTTACAGTAATTGTAAAGAAGACAATTGACCTGGTAAAATAAACAAAAGGTCAAATAAATACATTCACTGTATAATTTTAGTCTGGCTGCCTAGCAACAATGAAAGTAGGAAGTAACAGGATAATGCTTCCATGAATGTTATCGTCCATCTTATAGTACTGATAAGCATACCAGTGAACAGTCAAGTCCACCAGTACAGTCATATCTAGGGCGAGGCTATCTGACTCTTGCTAACGCGAGGGGATTACACCTCTACCTGTTTTGGCCGGACATTAGCTAAAATTGATGTGTATTGAATAGCTGTTTGCACTCCACAATCTGGTCAATCTGCCAAACGGATGAAGTGAATCAGATCCATTTTGCTGAGTGTATTGAGCAACTGTCAGAATGAAACATTATCAATTCATCAGCCAGCCCTGTTACTGTACGTCCAAGCCTGTACCCTGAATGGTCCCCTATTCCCTACATAGTTCACTACTTTTGACCACAGACTATGGGGCCCTGGTCAAATGTAGTGCACTATGTAGGGAATAGGATGCCTTTTGAGACGCGTGCCGAGACTTCTTGAAGCGGCCGAAGAACATGCAGCTTACCCGGCAGAAACAGGCTCGAGACACGTAGAGATCGTGTCCAGGGCTTTAAATTAGTCACTGTTCTGACACAATCTACATACAGTGGAAGTCAGGAAGTTTACATACACCTTAGCCAATTCCTTACATTTAATCCTAGCAAGCATACCCTGTCTTAGGTCAGTTAGGATCACCACTTTATTTTAAGAATGTGAAATGTCAGAATAATAGTAGAGATAATTATTTATTTCAGCTTTTATTTCTTTCATCACATTCCCAGTGGGTCAGAAGTTTACATACACTCAATTAGTATTTGGTAGCATTGCCTTTAAATTGTTTAACTTGGGTAAAAAGTTTCGGGTAGCCTTCCAGAAGCTTCCCACAATAAGTTGGGTGAATCTTGGCCCATTCCTCCTGACAGAGCTGGTGTAACTGAGTCAGGTTTGTGGCCTCCTTGCTCGCACGCGCTTTTTCAGTTCTGCCCACAAATGTTCTATAGGATTGAGGTCAGGGCTTTGTGATGGCCACTCCAATACCTTGACTTTGTTGTTCTTAAGCCATTTTGCCACAACTTTGGAAGTATGCTTGGGGTCATCGTCCATTTGGAAGACCCATTTGCGATCAAGCTTAAACTTCTTGACTGCTGTCTTGAGATGTTGCTTCAATATATCCACATATTTTTACTACCTCATGATGCCATCTATTTTGTGAAGTGCACCAGTCCCTCCTGCAGCAAAGCACCCCCACAACATGATGCCGCCACCCCCGTGCTTCACGCTTGGGATGGTGTTCTTCGGCTTGCAAGCCTCCCACTTTTTCCTCCAAACATAACGATGGTCATTATGACCAAACAGTTCTATTTTTATTTCATCAGACCAGAAGACATTTCTCCAAAAAGTACAATCTTTGTCCCCATGTGCAGTTGCAAACCGTAGTCTCGCATTTTTATGGCGGTTTTGGAGCAGTGGCTTCTTCCTTGCTGAGCGGCCTTTCAAGTTATGTCGATATAGGACTCGTTTTACTGTGGATATAGATACTTTTGTACCCGTTTCCTCCAGCATCTTCACAAGGTCCTTTGCTGTTGTTCTGGGAATGATTTGCACTTTTTGCACCAAAGTACGTTCATCTCTAGGAGACAGAACGCGTCTCCTTCCTGAGCGGTATGACGGCTGCGTGGTCCCATGATGTTTGGAGGTACCTTCAGGCGTTTGGAAATTGCTCCCAAGGATGAACCAGACGTGTGGAGGTCTACAATGTTTTTGTTGTTGAGGTCTTGGCTGATTTCTTTTGATTTTCCTATGATGTCAAGCAAAGAGGCACTGAGTTTGAAGGTAGGCCTTGAAATACATTCACAGGTACACCTCCAATTGACCCAATGATGTCAATTAGCCTATCAGAAGCTTCTAAAGCCATGACATCATTTTCTGGAATTTTCCAAGCTGTTAAAAGGCACAGTCAACTTAGTGTATGTAAGCCTCTGACCCACTGGAATTGTGATACAGTGAAAGTTTAAGTTAAGTTAAATAATCTGTCTGTAAACAATTGTTGGAAAAATTACATGTGTCATGCACAAACTATAGTTTGTTAACAAGAAATTTGTGGAGTGGTTGAAAAACAAGTTTTAATGACTCCAACCTAAGTGTATGTAAACTTCCGATTTCAACTGTATTAGAACGTGTCCAGGGCATTAAATTAGTCCACAGCCTTTCAGAAGTATTCATACCCCTTGAATTTCTTCGCATTTTATTGTGTCATAAAGTGGGATTAAAATGTACTTAATTGTAATTTTTTTGCCAACAATCTACACAAAATACTCTAATGTCAAAGTGGAAAAATATATCAAATTTATAAACATTGATAGAATTAAAAAACTGAAATATAGTCGTTGCATAAGTATTCAGCTCTCTGAGTCAATACACGTTAGAAACACCATTGGCAGCAATTACAGCTGTGAGTCTTCTTGGGTAAGTCTATTAGAGTCATTACAGCTGTGAGTCCTCTTTGGGTAAGTTCTATAGAGTTCATTACAAGCTGTGAGTCTTCTTGGGTAAGTCTTATTAGAGAGTCAATTACAGCTTGTGAGTCCTTCTTGGGTAAGTCTATTAGAGTCATTACAGCTGTGAGTCTCTTGGGTAAGTCTATTAGAGTTCATTACAGCTGTGAGTCTTCTTGGGTAAGTCTATATAGAGTCATTACACTGCTGAGTCTTCTGGGTTAAGTCTATTAGAGTCATTACAGCTGTGAGTCCTTCTGGTAAGTCTATAAGAGTCATTACAGCTGTGATCTTCTTGGGTAAGTTATAAGAGTCATTACCAGCTTGTGAGTCATGTCATTGGAGTATAAGTCTATACAAGGAGTCATTTACAGCTGTGAGTCTTCTTGGTAAGTCATAAGAGTTCATTACAGCTGTGAGTCTTCTTGGGTAAGTCTATAGAGTCATTACAGCTGTGAGTCTTCTATGGGTAAGTCTATAAGAGTCATTTACAGCTGTGAGTCTTCTTGGGTATCTATTAGAGTCCATTACAGCTGTGCAGTTCTTGGGTAAGTTTATTAGAGTCATTACAGCTGTGAGTCTTCTTGGTAAGTCTAAAGAGTCATTACAAGCTGTGAGTCTTCTTGGGTAAGTCTATAAGAGTCATTACAGCTGTGAGTCTTCTTGGGTAAGTCTATTAGAGTCATTACAGCTGTGAGTCTTCTTGGGTATGTCTATTAGAGACATTACAGCTGTGAGTCCTCTTGGGTAAGTCTACAAGATCGTTCCACACCTGGATTCTGCAATAATAACTCATTATTTTCATAAATATTCAAGCTTTTCATAAGTCTTTCAAACTGTTGGGGGTTATGGCTAGACAGAAATGTTCAGGTCTTGCCATAGATTTTCAAGCAGATTTAAGTCAAAACAGTAACTTGGCCACTCAGGAAAGAACTGATCCCAGCCATGAAAGCTGCCAGGAGACATGGGGACATTGCTTACATCCGCTATGACAGGCTTATTGTCCACCCTCCCTCCCAGAAGCCTGGAAGGGATGAGAGAACCAAGTCTATGGGTTCGTAGCTTCCACCCCCGCCGCATACGCACGAGCACACACATACACACACACACACACACACACACACACACAACTGATTAATAGACTGCTGAATGTATATATTGTTTTCTCTTGCTTCGTTTACTCTTTTCCATATTATGTCAATATCTGATAAACTACCCAGGAATAGCCCAAATAAAGGTTCATATGCCTCCCGAGTGGTGCCGTGGACTAAGACACTAGCAGTGTCACTAGAGATTCTGGGTTCGAGTTCAGGCTCTGTCGCAGCCGGCCGCGACCGGGAGACCCATGTGGCGGCGCACAATTGGCCAAGCGTCACCCGGGTTAGGGGAGGGTTTAGCCGGCAGGGATGTCCTTGTCCCATCTCACACTAGCGACTCCTGTGGTGGGCAGTGAACGCTGACACGGTCGCCAGGTGTACGGCGCTTCCTCCGACACATTGGTCCGGCTGGCTTCCGGGTTAAGTGGGTATTGTTTCAAGAAGCAGTGCGGCTTGGTTGGGTTGTGTTTCTGGGAATGCCGGGCTCTCGACCTTCGCCTCTCCCGAGTCCGTACGGGAGTTGCAGCGATGAGACAAGGCTAAAACTACCAATTGGATACCACAAAAAAGGGCAACAACAAATAACATAAGAAAAAATAAAAGGAACCAGGTTCATGACATCAGATTCATATATCAGCCATTTCTGATACAGAGAATTTGGAAAGTATTCAGACACCTTGACTTTTTCCACATTTTGTTAAGTTACAGCCTTTTTCTAAAATGTATTAAATTGCTTTTCTTCCCTCATCAATCTACACACAATACCCCACTATGACAAAGCAAAAGCAAAAACAGTTTTTTTTTTATATATTTGCAATTTAAAAAAATATAAAAACCTGAAATATGACATTTATATAAGTATTCAGACCCTTTATTCAGTACTTTGTTGAAGCACCTTTGGCAGCGATTACAGCCTCAAGTCTTCTTGGGTATGACGCTACAAGCTTGGCACACCTGTAGTCGGGGAGTTTCTCTCATTCTTCTCTGCAGATCCTCTCAAGCTCTGTCAGGTTGAATGGGGAGTGTTGCTGCACAGCTATTTTCAGGTCTCTCCAGAGATGTTCGATTGGGTTCAAGTCCGGGCTCTGGTTGGGCCATTCAGAGACTTGTCATGAAGCCACTCCTACGTTGTCTTGGCTGTGTGCTTAGGTTCAATGTTCTGTTGGAAGGTGAACCTTCACCCCAGTCTGAGGTCCTGAGCGCTCTGGAGCAGGTTTTCCCAGTGCCTACTGCTGAAAAACATCCCCAAAGCATGATGCAGCCACCACCATGCTTCACCGTAGAGATGGCACCAGGTTTCCTCCAGACGTGACGCTTGGCATTCAGGCCAAAGAGTTCAATCTTGGTTTCATCAGACCAGAGAATCTTGTTTCTCATGGTCTGAGAGTCTTTAGGTGCCTTTTGGCAAACTTCAAGCGGGATGTCATGTGCCTTTTACTGGCTTCCGTCTGTGCTGCAGAGATGGTTGTCCTTCTGGAAGGTTCTCCCATCTCCACAGAGGAACTCTGGAGCTCTGTCAGAATGACCATGGGGTTCTTGGTCACCTCCCTGACCAAGGCCCTTCTCCCCCGATTGCTCAGTGTGGCCGGGCAGCCATCTCTACTGTTGACCAGAACGCTTCCACCCTATTCCCTATATAGTGCACTACTGTTGACCAGAATCTCGCGGTGACTCCTCCGCCTCCGTAGTTCCCTCTCCCCGTCTCTGTAGTTCCCTCTCTTCTCTCCGTCTCTGTAGTTTCTCTCTCTCCGTCTCTGTAGTTCCTCTCTCTCTCTCTCCGTCTCTGTAGTTCCCTCTCTCTCTCCGTCTCTGTAGTTCCCTCTCTCTCTCTCGTCTCTGTAGTTCCCTCTCTCTCTCCGTCTCGTAGTTCCCTCTCTCTTCTCCGTCCTCTGTAGTTCCCTCTCTCTCTCTCTCCGTCTCTGTAGTTCCCTCTCTCTCTCTCGTCTCTGTAGTTCCCTCTCTCTCCCCGCTCTGTAGCTTTCCTCCGTCTCTGTTCCCTCTCTCTCTCTCCCCGTCTCTGTAGTTCCTCTCTTCTCTTCCTCTCTGTAGTTCCCTCTCTCTCTCTCTTCCGTCTCTGTAGTTCCCTCTCTCTCTCTCCGTCTCTGTAGCTCCCTCCTTCTTCTCCCCGTCTCTGTAGTTCCCTCTCTCTCTCTCCCGTCCCTGTAGTTCCTCTCTCTCTCTCCCCGTCTCTGTAGTTCCTCTCTCTCTCTCTCCGTCTCTGTAGTTCCCTTCTCTCTCTCTCGTCTCTGTAGTTCCCTCTCTCCTCTCCGTCTCTGTAGTTCCCTCTCTCTCTCTCCGTCTCTGTAGTTCCCTCTCTCTCTCTCCGTCTCTGTAGTTCCCTCTCTTCTTCCCCGTCTCTGTGTTCCTCTCTCTCTCTCGTCTCTGTAGTTCCTCTCTCTTCTCTCTCCGTCTCTGTAGTTCCCTTCTCTCTCTCCCGTCTCTGTAGTTCCCTCTCTCTCTCTCTCCGTCTCTGTGCTCCTCTCTCTCTCCGTTGCTCTGTAGTTCCCTCTCTCCTTCCGTCTCGTAGTTCCCTCTCTCTCCGTCTCTGTAGTTCCCTCTCTCTCTCTGTCTCTGTAGTTCCCTCTCTCTCTCCGTCTCGTAAGTTCCCTCTCTCTCCGTCTCTGTAAGTTCCCTCTCTCTCTCTCGTCTCTGTAGTTCCCTCTCTCTCCTCCGTCTCTGTAGTCCCTCTTCTCTCTCCGTCTCTGTTAGTTCC
>NW_019943441.1:135852-139751 GCF_002910315.2 Salvelinus sp. IW2-2015 | reverse complement strand
CCCTTGCACCCTATTCCCTATATAGTGCACTACTGTTGACCAGAACCATTGCACCCTATTCCTATATAGTGCACTACTGTGACCAGAAACCCTTTGCACACCTATTCCCTATATAGTGCACTACTGTTTGACCAGAACCATTGCACCCTATTCCCTATATAGTGCACTACTTGTTGAGCAGAACCATTGCACCCTATTCCCTATTATAGTGGCACACTACTGTACCAGAACCATTGCACCCATTCCCTATATAGTGCACTACTGTTGACCAGAACCCTTGCACCCTATTCCTATATAGTGCATCACTGTTGACCAGAACCATTGCACCCTATTCCCTTTATAGTGCACTACTGTTGACCAGAACCATGCACCTATTCCCTACTATAGTGCACTACTGTTGACCAGAACCATTGCACCCTATTTCCCTATATAGTGCACTACTCGTTGACCAGAACCCTTGCACCTATTCCCTATATAGTCGCACTACTGTTGACCAGAACCATTGCACCATCATTCCCTAATATAGTGCACTACTGTTGACCAGAAGCCATTGCACCCTATTCCTATATACTCACTACTGTTGACAGAACCATGCACCCTATTCCTCATATAGTGCACTACTGTTGACCAAGAACCATTGCACCTATTCCCTATATAGGCACTACTGTTGACAGGGTAGCAACCATCTTATGAATACAGTAACGTCTCAGAGAGGTTTGCCAATATCAAAAACCAAGACCTAAACAACGAACCAAACACGGGGGATCCGATCTGTATTCGTTCCCGAGGAGGACTTGTTTTACAGGTCGTCAAAAACAACCAAAACCCACATCTACATATAACTACTCTGATTTATAAATATTTATTTTTCTCTCTGTGGACCATTAATATTAGCAGTGCATTCAACATCAACAAACAAAGATAACAGCCACAAATAATTCCTAGATCTCAAAAAAATTTAGAAATAAGTTTAGTGTGTGTGTGTTGTTATGATAGTGTATGTTTGTGTGTGTGTGTGTAGTGTGGTTCTTAGTGTGTGTGTATATGTGTGTGTGTTGTGCTGTGTGTGTGTTTGTGTTGTGTGTGTGTGTGTGTGTGTGTGTTGTGTTGGTGTGTGTGTGTCGTGTGTGTGTGTGTGTGTTGTGTGTGTGTGTTGTGTATATGTGTATTATGTGTATATGGTGTGTCATGTGTCTTGTTGTGCTGATGCTGTCCCGGAGCTAAAACAAGGCCTATGTGTTCTATTCTGCAAATAAAAACACAAAAGGACACTGAATACGGCTACATGTGATTGGCTTACAAAATGGAGCTTGTTATTTACTAGAGGCCATTTTCAAACCAGGAAAACACTGGACTATTGTTTGACAGAAATAGTTTCTGCTAAATAGTTTGTTATTGAGGACCCAAACCACAACCAGTGAGGATAACAATTTTCATTCTAGTAAAAAAAATTGATTTTGATTTGATTCATTTTCATGATAGTTCAATAAACATTAAAAATACCATGTTGATTGAATGGCTTTCATATTAATGATTACTAATACACAATCTTATATGGAGGAAGTAAGGCTGTGTGAACAACATTAACGCAAACCACAGATTCTACTGAGCAATAAACTTATTAATAATTCTCCATTGAGAATTATGGTCTACAATGTAGTGTGTTGTCGAAGTTTGAAAACTGTGTGGTAGTAAGTTAATCTTTGCTGTTCGCCAAGGAACAGAAGATTTCTCATTACAAAGTTTTTGATACCAGAAAAACAAAAACAACCAAAAAAACTAAAAAAAGTTATCTGAGAATCAACTTTGAAACCATTTATCTGATGAATTCTGTCCCGCTAACTCTTGGATGGGTTGCCGTTTCCTTTGAAGAAGAGATGAGAGTGTATATCTTGTCTCCTACAAAGGCAACACACTGTGCCAATGTACACGTAACATCACCCCTGTTATTCCCTCTGCCTTCACATTCATGCGTACTAAGAAGGACGACCGCCTCTCAGGCGGCTGACGTCTCCGAACGCCCAGGGGTGACGTCTTCCGAACGCCCAGGGGCTGGACGTCTTCGAACGCCAGGGGGCTGACGTCTTCCGAACGCCCAGGGGCTGACGTCTCGAACGCCCAGGGGCGACGTCTTCCGTAACTCCCAGGGCTGACGTCTTCCGAACGCCTCTCTCTCTCTCTCCGTCTCTGTAGTTCCCTCTCTCTCTCCGTCTCTGTAGTTCCCTCTCTCTCTCCGTGTCCGTAGTTCCCTCTCTCTCTCCGTCTCTGTAGTTCCCTCTCTCCGTCTCAGCAGTCCTTTAAGCTCATAACAAGGGCTTTAATCCTCTAATCATCGACAACGGGACGAGTCAAACACATTTACTGTGACAGATTGAAAGGATCCTAACATAAATATAATTACAAGTCACTCACGTGATCCCCCACCTCATTTACCCCTCCCTCCATTCCCTCCCATCTCATCCCATCCCATCCTTCCCTCTTTCCCCTTCCTCCATCCCTCCCTCTTTCCCCCATTTCTCCCTCCCTCCCTCCCTCCCACTCACTCACTTCCCTCCCATCTCATCCCATCCATCCCTCCCTCCCTCTTTCCCCCCGCACTCCCTCACTCCCTCCCTTCCTCTTACCCCCTCACTCCTTAAGAACTGCATGCTAGGCCTAGCCTAACACAAAGGGATAAGCTATGCTCTGCAGCTTCCAGTAATATGCTGCGTGTTCAATTTACTCATCAAGATCAAACCCTCTGCCAAGTCAACAAAGCAGGGCTGAGATAAACTATTATGGGTGTGTCAGCTACCGGTTAGCGCTGCTTTAAAGTGGCGCGGCCTTATTAGCGAGGCACTTTACCTATATTAGGGCTTCTGTGTTAGCGTTAGCAGTTAAATGCTAGTTGTTGTGTACTGAAAGCTAGCGAGCTTATTTGACAGCTTAGCTGATAAACCGTGACTGGAACCCAATGGGGTGTGGTAATTCTTAAGGCACCAGCTGCAGCTAGCCTGGCAGCTAGCCTGGCTAACTGTTGTTGGAATAATGGAGCCTATTCTTCCTGTAGGGTTGGGGGGGGGGGCGGTTCTTTACAACAGCCTTCTCTATTGGGTTAGGAAAGGCTAAGTCAACTCGTCGAAGACAGCTTTAGGAGTTAAGAGGACTTTACATAGCCTAAATAAACGTTTAAAATAAACAGAGACAAAGTAGGAACAGAAAGTATAGAAGGTAAGCTATTTTCTGCTACAATATTTCTACACCTGTTGTATTAGGCACATGTGACAAATACAATTTGATTTGATGTGCATTGGGCAACCACAGGTAGATTACTACTCTGTCCCAGTCCCAGGTGCTCTGTCCTCGTCCCAGGTTCTCTGTCCCAGTCCCAGGTTCTCTGTCCCAGTCCCAGGTTCTCTGTCCCAGTCCCGGGTGCTCTGTCCCAGTCCCGGGTGCTCTGTCCCAGTCCCGGGTTCTCTGTCCTCGTCCCAGGTTCGCTGTCCCAGGTGCTCTGTCCTAGTCCCAGGTTCTCTGTCCTCATCCCAGGTTCTCTGTCCCCGTCCCGGGTTCTCTGTCCCCGTCCCGGGTTCGCTGTGCCAGGTTCTCTGTCCCCGTCCCGGGTTCTCTGTCCCCGTCCCGGGTTCTCTGTCCCCGTCCCGGGTTCTCTGTCCCCGTCCCGGGTTCTCTGTCCCAGTCCCGGGTTCTCTGTCCCCGTCCCGGGTTCTCTGTCCCTGATACCATGTACTGAGATACCCTCCACTCTGGTGAGTACCATGTATGTAGATACCTCCATCTCTGTGAGTACCGTTACTGTAGATACCTCCATCTCTGGTGAGTACCATGTAACTGTAGATACCTCCATCTCTGGTGAGTACCGTGTAATGTAGATACCTCCATCTCTGGTGAGTACCGTGTAATGT
>NW_019943441.1:123896-135071 GCF_002910315.2 Salvelinus sp. IW2-2015 | reverse complement strand
CGTCCCGGGTTCTCTGTCCCGTCCCGGGTTTCTCTGTCCCGTCCCGGGTTCTCTGTCCCCGTTCCGGAGTTCTCTGTCCCCGTTCCCGGCGTTCTCTGTCCCCGTCCCGGGTCTCTGTCCCCGTTCCGCGGGTTCTCTGTCCCACGTTCCCGGGTTCTCTGTCCCCGTCCCGGGTTTCTCTGCCCCGTCCGGGGTTCTCTGTCCCCGGCGTCCCGGTTCTCTGTCCCCGTCCCGGGTTCTCTGTCAGTCCCGCCCGGTTCTCTGTCCGTCCCGGGTTCTCTGTCCCAGTCCCGGTTTCTTCTGTCCCAGTCCCGGGTTCTCTGTCCCAGTCCCGGGTTCTTTGTCCCAGTCCCGGGTTCTCTGTCCCCAGTCCGGGTTTCTCTGTCCGTCCAGGTTCTCTGTCCTCGTCCCAGGTTCTCTGTCCTAGTCCCAGGTTCTCTGTCCTCTTCCCAGGTTCTCTGTCCTCGTCCAGGTTCCTGTCCTCGTCCCAGGTTCTCTGTCCTAGTCACAATCGAACCTAAGTTGTAAAACATTGTGGAAGTGGAATTCTCCTAGAGAGAGAACCAGCTGGCCCAACCCCAGGCCAGTACAGATGACGTTTCACATTCCTCCTACCTTAGAAATAGAAAGAAAACACACTGGGGATGTGTCCAAAAGGGCACCCTATTCCCTATATCGTGCACTACATTTGGCCAGAGCCCTGATCAAGGTAGTGCACTAAATAGGATAGGGTGCTTTGGGAAGCAACCTGGGCGAAGGAGGAACACATAATGAGAGACAGACTCATTTTGTTATTGAGACATTTCAAACTCCTAACGGATTTAATCTAGAATGAGAATGTTCCGTTCTTGCCTACCATCAGAGTACGTGAGAGAGAATGCAAGCTGGCATGTACTGTAGATACCTCCATCTCTGGTGAGTACCATGTACTGTAGTTACCTCCATCTCTGGTGAGTACATGTAACTGTAGATACTCCATCTCTTGTGAGTACCATGTACTGTAGATACCTCCATCTCTGGTGAGTACCATGTACTGTAGTTACTCCATCTCTGGTGAGTACCATGTATGGAGTCCATGTACTGTAGATACCTCCATCTCTGTTGAGTACCATGTACTGTAGATACTCCATCTCTGGTGAGTACCATGTTACTGTAGATACCTCCATCTCTGGTGAGTACCATGTACTGTAGATACCTCCATCTCTGGTGAGTACCATGTACTGTAGATATCTCCATCTCTGGGAGTACCTGTACTGTAGATACCTCCTCTCTGGTGAGTACCATGTACTGTAGATCCTCCATCTCTGGTGAGTACGTGTACTGTAGATACCTCCATCTCTGGTGAGTCCATGTACTGTAGTTACCTCCATCTCTGGTGAGTACGTTGTACTGTAGATACCTCCATCTCTGGTGAGTACCATGTACTGTAGATACCTCCATCTCTGGTGAGTACCATGTACTGTAGATACCTCCATCTCTGGTGAGTACCATGTACTGTAGATCCCTCCATCTCTGGTGAGTACCATGTAATGAGTACCATGTACTGTAGATACCTCCATCTCTGGTGAGTACCATGTACTGTAGAACTCCATCTCTGGTAGTACCATGTACTGTAGTTACTTCCATCTCTGGTGAGTACCTGTATGAGTACCATGTACTGTAGATACCTCCATCTCTGGTGAGTACCATTGTACTGTAGATACCTCCTCTCTGGTGAGTACCATGTACTGTAGATACCTCCATCTCTGGTGAGTACCGTGTAATGTAGATACCTCCATCTCTGGTGAGTACCATGTACTGTAGTTACCTCCATCTCTGGTGAGTACCGTGTACTGTAGATACCTCCATCTCTGGTGAGTACCATGTAATGAGTACCATGTAATGTATACTCCTCTCTGGTGAGTACCATGTACTGTAGATACCTCCATCTTGGTGAGTCCATGTATGAGTACCATGTACTGTAGATACCTCCATCTCTGGTGAGTACCATGTACTGTAGATACCTCCATCTCTGGTGATGTAGATACCTCCATCTCTGGTGAGTACCATGTAATGAGTACCACGTAATGTAGATACCTCCATCTCTGGTGAGTACCGTGTAATGTAGATACATGAGAGAACATGATGGCGCCGACAGAGATGTTCGCCTCGCTTCAGGTCCTTAGGAAACTATGCAGTAATTCGTTTTTTATGTATTATTTCTCCCATTGTTAGACCAGAAAATCTCAAGTGTTATTACATACAGCCGAGAAAAACTATTGGATATAAAAGCGACGTCAACTAACCAACATTACCACAGAGGCCGACTCAAAACAACGCGGTCGCCGCAGGAGAGGCAGACGGAGCGGCCTGTTGGTCAGACTTAGAAGGTGAGCACACCATCCACCGCTTCCGAGCGTATTACTCGCCAATGTCAAATCTCTGGACAACAATGTGGACGAAATTAGGGCACAAATTGCCTTCCTGAGAGACATCAGAGATTGTAACATTCTCTGTTTCACGGAAACATGGCTCACTCGGGATATGTTGTCAGAGTCGGTACAGCCAGCCGGATTCTTCACACATCGCGCCGACAGAAACAAACACTTCTCTGGTAAGAAGAAGGGCGGGGGTGTATGCCTTATGATTAACGACTCATGGTGTAATCATAACAACATACAGGAACTCAAGTCCTTTAGTTCACCTGACTTAGAATTCCTTACAATCAAATGCCGACATCATTATCTACCAAGAGAAATCTCTTTGATTATAGTCACAGCCGGGTATATCCCCTTCAAGCAGATACCTCGACGGCCCAAAAATAACTTCACTGGACTCTATGTAAAATGGAAATGATATATCCTGAGGGTGCATTTATTGTAGCTGGGGATTTTAACAAAGCTAATCTGAGAACAAGGCTTCCTAAATTCTATCAGCATATTGAATGTGCGACACGAGCTGGTAGCATTCTGGATCATTGCTACTCTAACTTCCGCGATGCATACGAAGCCCTCCCCACCCTCCCTTCGGCTAATCTGACCATAACTCCATTTTGTTGCTCCCAGCCTATCGACAGAAACTAAAACAGGAAACGCCCATGCTTATGTCTATCCAACGCTGGTCTGACCAATCGGATTTCACGCTTCAAGATTGCTTCGATCACCTGGACTGGGATATGTTCCTGATAGCCTCAGACAACAACATTGATCTATACGCTGACTTGGTGAGCGAGTTTATTAGCAAGTGCATCGGTGACGTTGTACCCACTGTGACTATTAAAACCTTCCCTAACTAGAAACCGTGGATTGATGGCAGCATTCACACAAAACTGAAAGCACGAACCACCGCTTTTAAATCATGGCAAGGTGACTGGAAACATGAAAGAATACAAACAGTGTAGCTATTCCCTCCGCAAGGCAATCAAACAAGCTAAGCATCAGTATAGAGACAAAGTAGTTGCAATTCAACGGCTCAAACACGAGACGTATGTGGCAGGGTCTACAGTCAATCACAGATTACAAAAGGAAAACCAGCCCCGTCGCGGACATCGACGTCTTGCTCCCAGACAAATTAAACAACTTCTTTGCTCGCTTTGAGTACAATACAGTGCAACTGACACGGCCCGCTACCAAAGCCTGTGGGCTCTCCTTCACCGCAGCCAACGTGAGTAAAACATTTAAACGTGTTAACCCTCGCAAGGCTGCCGGCCCAGACGGCCGGCCCAGACGGCATCCCTAGCCGGGTCCTCAGAGCCTGCGCAGACCGGCTGGCTGGTGTGTTTACGGACATATTCAATCAATCCCTATACCAGTCTGCTGTTCCCACATGCTTCAACAGGGCCACCATTGTTCCTGTTCCCAAGAAAGCTATGGTAACTGAACTGAACTAAACGACTACCGCCATGTAGCACTCGCTTCCGTCATCATGAAGTTCTTTGAGAGACTAGTCAAGGATCATATCACCTCCACCTTACCTGACACCCTAGACCCACTTCAATTTGCTTACTGCCCAAATAGGTCCACAGACGATGCAATCGCCATCACACTGCACGCTGCCCTATCCCATCTGGACAAGAGCAATACGTATGTAAGAATACTGTTCATTGACTACAGCTCAGCATTTAACACCATAGTAACCTCCAAACTCATCATTAAGCTCGAGACCCTGGGTCTCGACCCCGCCCTGTGCAACTGGGTCCTGGACTTTCTGACGGGCCGCCCCCAGGTGGTGAAACATCTCCACCCCGCTGATCCTCAACACTGGGGCCCCACAAGGGTGCATCCCCAGCCCTCTCCTGTACTCCCTGTTCACCCATAACTGCGTGGCCTTGCACGCCTCCAACGCAATCATCAAGTTTGCAGACGACACTACAGTGGTAGGCTTGATTACCAACAACGACGAGACGGCCTACAGGGAGGAGGTGAGGACCCTCGGAGTGTGGTGTCAGGAAAATAACCTCACGCTCAACGTCAACAAAACAAAGGAGATGATTGTGGGCTTCAGGAAACAGCAGAGGGAGCACCCCCCCCCCATCCACATCGACGGGACAGTAGTGGAGAAGGTGGAAAGTTTTAAGTTCCTCGGCGTACACATCATGGACAAACTGAATTGGTCCACTCACACAGACAGCGTGCTGAAGAAGGCGCAACAGCACCTCTTCAACCTCAGGAGGTTGAAGAAATTTGGCTTGTCACCTAAAACACTCACAAAATTTTACAGATGCACAATCGAGAGCATCCTGTCGGGCTGTATCACCGCCTGGTACGGCAACTGCTCCGCCCACAACCGTAAGGCTCTCCAAAGGGTGGTGCGGTCTGCACAACGCATCACCGGGGGCAAACTACCTGCCCTCCATGACACCTACAGCACCCGATGTCACAGGAAGGCCAAAAAGATCATCAAGGACAACAACCAACTGAGCCACTGCCTGTTCACCCTGCTACCATCCAGAAGGCAAGGTCAGTACAGGTGCATCAAAGCGGGGACCGAGAGACTGAAAAACAGCTTCTATCTCAAGGCCATTAGACTGTTATTAAATAGTAATCACTAACATGGAGTGGCTGCTGCCTAAATACTGACTCAAATCTCTAGCCACTTTAATAAATGTAAAAAATGTATTTAATAAAAGGTATCACTAGTCACTTTAAATAACGCCACTTTAATAATGTCTACATATCCTACATCACTCATCTCATATGTATATACTGTACTCTATACCATCTACTGCATCTTCCCTGTCCCTCACGGCCATCGCTCATCCATATATTTATATGTACATATTCTTATTCATCCCTTTACACTTGTGTGTATACGGTAGTCGCTGTGAATTTGTTAGATTACTTGTTAGATATTACTGCATGGTCGGAACTAGAAGCACAAGCATTTCGCTATACTCGCATTAACATCTGATAACCATGTGTATTGTGACAAATAAAATGCTATTTGATTTGACATCCATCTCTGGTGAGTACCATGTACTGTAGATACACAGCAGAGATGGAGGGGTCTCCTGACCAGATGAGACTAAACATATTGATTTAACAGTATCTCTGCTCGCTGTGTCTCCTGACAATGAGACTAAGGATGATTAACCAGTACTCTGCTGCTGTGTCTCCTGACCAGGAGACTACAGATGATTTAACAGTATCTCTGCTGTGTGTCTCCTGACCAGGAGACTACAGATATTTAACAGTTATCTCTGCTGTGTGTCTCCTGACCAGGGAGACTACAGGATATTTAACAGTATCCTGCTGCGGTGTCTCCTGACCAGGGAGACTACAGGATGATTTAACATATCTCTGCTGGTGTCTCCTGACCAGGAGACTACAGGATGATTAACAGTATCTCTGCTGTGTGTTCTCCTGACCAGGAGACTACAGGATATTTAACAGTATCCTCTGCTGTGTGCTCCTGACCAGGGAGACTACAGATGATCTGTAACAGTATCTCTGCTGTGTGTCTCCTGACCAGGGAGACCTACAGGATGATTTTAACAGTATCTCGCTGTGTGTCTCCTGACAGTGAGACACAGGATGATTAACAGTATCTCTGCTGGTTGTCCTCTGACCAGGGAGAACTGACGGATGAATTTAACAGTAATTCTCTGCTGTGTGTCTCCTGACCAGGGAGAACTACAGCGATGATTTACAGTTATGCTCTGCTGTGTTCTCTGACCATGGGAGACTGACAGAGGATGATTTAAAAGCTAGTTCCTTGTTTCCTCCTGACCAGGGAGACTACAGGATGATTTAACAGTACTCTCTGCTGTGTGTCTCCTGACCAGTGAGGACTACAGATGATTTAACAGTATCTCTGCTGTGTGTCTCCTGACCAGAGGGAACTACAGGATGATTAACAGTATCTCTGCTGTGTGTCTCCTGACCAGGGAGACTACAGGATGATTAACAGTATCTCTGCTGTGTGTCTCCTGACCGGGAGACTACAGGATGAATTTAACAGTATCTCTGCTGTGTGTCTCCTGACCAGGGAACTACAGGATGATTTAACAGTATCTCTGCTGTGTGTCTCCAGACCAAGAGACTACAGGATGATTTAAACAGTATCTCTGCTGTATGTCTCCTACCAGGGAGACTACAGTGATTAACAGTATCTCGCTGTGTGTCTCCTGACCAGAGACTACATGATGATTAACAGTATCTCTGCTGTGTGTCTCCCTGACCAGAGACTACAGGATGATTTAACAGTATTCTCTGCTGTGCGTCTCCCTGACCAGGGAGACTACAGATGATTTAACATATCTCTGCGTGTGTCTCCTGACCAGGGAGGACTTACAGATGATTAACAGTATCTCTGCGTGTGTCTCCTACCAGGCAACGTACAGGCATAGTTACAGTATCTCTGCTGTGTGTCTCCTGACCAATGAGACTACAGGATGATTTAACAGTATCTCTGCTGTGTGTCTCCTGACCAATGAGACTACAGGATGCTACACCTTCAGAGGATGTCTCTCCACACACACACACATATAGATTAATAGCGGGAACCGGGTTACCGTGATTTACCGCCCAAACTCACTCCCGTTTCCCGGGATAATTATTTTTTTGTTAAACCTTTATTTAACCAGGAAGGGCTCATTGGGATTTAAAATCTCTTTTTCAAGAGAGTCCTGGTCAAGATAGGCAGCACCAAGTCATTACAAACATACAGACAAACAACATGAAAAACTACAAGTAATCTAGTAAAAACCATAGAATTCACAAGAGTATAACAAAATCAAAAACAGCAAATTAAAAACATTGACAGGTCAGGGAATCAGTCTCAAGATCCTTCATCAGTGATTTAAAAACACCAATCGGGACAAGTTCTTCCAGTTTAAAAGTATTTTGTAAGGCGCTCCAAGACGATGGCGCAGAGTACATAAAAGCCCTTTTACCAAATTCAGTTCGAACACTTGGAACAGTTAGCAGGATAAAGTCCAGCGAACGAAGAGAGAACCCACCACATTTCTGAACAATAAAAATGCCCAAATAAAAAAGGTAGTAAACCCAAAATGGCTTTGTAAATAAAGGTATACCAGTGACTGAGCCTACGAGTGACTAGAGAAGGCCAGCCAACCCTGGTATACAAAGTGCAGTGGTGCGTAAGGGTTTTGCAGTTTAAAATACATCTCAAAGTGTCATGGTAAAGAGTGTCAATTGATCTCAAACACTGGGAGGAAGCATTCATATATAAAATATCCCCATAGTCTAGTAAAGGCATAAATGTAGCTGACACTAGCCTCCTTCTGGCTTCAAAAGAAAAACAGACCTTATTCCTAAAATAAAATCCCAACTTCAGCTTCAATTTTTTTTGTAAGTTGTTGATTATGCAATTTAAAAGAGAGGCCATCATCAATTAAAATTCCAAGATATTTATATGAGGTTACAACCTCAATCTCCTTGCCCTGACAGGTAGTAATAGGTGAAAGTTCAGAGGTCTATTTCTTGCTGTAGAAAACACCATTAGTTTAGTCAGTATTGAGGATAAGCTTCAATTGACACAATGAATGTTGAACAGTATAAAAAAGCATTTTGCAAGTTCTGGAAAGCTTTTGTGAGAGACGAGGCACAACAGTAAATAACAGTTTCATCAGCATAAAAATGAAGGTGCGCATTTTGGACATTTTTGTCTAAATTATTTATATAAATAGTGAATAAGAGGGGACCAAGTACAGAGCCTTGGGGCACACCATTAAAGACAGAACATTTAACAGACATGAGCCCATCAAATTGAGTGCACTGAGTTATATCAGACAGATAGTTAGCAAACCATGCAACTGCACGCTCCGAAAGACCTACACTCGACAATCTCTGCCTTAGTATAGCATGATCAACTGTATCAAAAGCCTTAGAGAGATCAATAAAAAGTGAGACACAGTGCTGTTTTTTGTCAAGGGCTTCAGTGATATGGCTGCTGTATGGCTGCTGTAATTGTGCTATGCTTCTTCCTGAAGCCCGATTGGTACATTGATAAAATATAGTTAGTATATAAAAACTCTTAGCTGTTCACTCACAATGGTTTCAAGTATTTTCACCAGGGGTGACAGCTTTGAGATTGGCCTATAATTATTTAAAAGAGTTGGATCTCCCCCTTTTAAAAGTGGTAGGACAAATGCTGATTTCCAGATCTTTGGAATTTCATTTCATTCCAGGGTTAGATTGAACAGATATGTAAGTGGTTCAGCTATGAAATCAGCTGCCAGATTTAAAAAGCAGGGATCCAGAAGATGAGGACCTGCAGGCTTTCTCTGATCTAAGGATTTCAGGGCTTTATGTACCACCTGCACCAAGAATGGCAAAAAGCTACAAGTTTGACCAGCTCTCACTGGTTCATCCACACAGGGTTGGACAGAGACAGAGGACACTGGTTCATCTACACAGGGTTGTACAGAGACAGAGGACACTGGTTCATCCACACAGGGTTGTACAGAGACAGAGGACACTGGTTCATTCACACAGGGTTGTACAGAGACAGAGGACACTGGTTCATCCACACAGGGTTGTACAGAGACAGAGGACACTGAATCAAACAGCCTACCAGATGATACAATGTGCTCATTGAAACAATTCAGCATTTCAGTTTTGTCATATACAGCAACAGAGTCCTTCAAAACACATGACGGTAATTCATTAACATTACTGTTACCAGACATAGACTTAATAGCATTCCAAAACGTTCTAGGGTCATTCAGGTTATCAGTGGTAACAGACATAAAATATTCAGACTTCCTGAGAAGTAAAGAACTAAAAACCAGCCAATCAGCATCAGAAAATGATTTCCTTGCTGTAAGAAACTTCAAGTTCAGGGTTACAACGCACGCTTCAAGAGGGGGGGGGTTCAGGACGTTCAGAGAGGGGTTTAGCAGCAAAGCGTCCTAGAACAATGTAGTCTTACCTCAAGTCGACCTGGATGAAATTCTAGCAGAAATGGCTGCAGTCAACGGGTTGTCCTACCATGCCACTGCAAATAGCATTGTGTTACACACAATATTTACAAATCTGCCAGACTGTCCACGGAGAGCTGCAGTCCAATTTCATGTTGAGCTCTCCCAAACTCTTCCTTTACACAAGACCTGACCCCTGGTAGCTTGTCATCACTGACCCCTGTAGCTTGTCATCACTGACCCCTGTAGCTTGTCATCACTGACCCCTGTAGTTGTCATCACTGACCCCTGTAGCTTGTCATCACTGACCCCTGTAGCTTTCATCACTGACCCCTGTAGCCTGTCATCACTGACCCCTGTACTTGTCATCACTGACCCCTGTAGCTTGTCATCACTGACCCCTGTAGCTTGTCATCACTGACCCCCTGTAGCTTGTCATCACTGACCCCTGTAGCTTGTCATCACTGACCCCTGTAGCTGTCACACGACCCCTGTAGCTTGTCATCACTGACCCCTGTAGCTTGTCATCACTGACCCCTGTAGCTTGTCATTCACTGAACCCCTGTAGCTTGTCATCACTGACCCCTGTAGCTTGTTCATCACTGACCCCTGTAGCTTGTCATCACTGACCCCTGTAGCTTGTCATCACTGACCCCTGAGCTGTCATCACTGACCCCTGTAGCTGGTCATCACTGACCCCTGTAGCTTGTCATCACGACCCCTGTAGCTTGTCATCACTGACCCCTGACTTGCGAAAGTGACATCCCATCCCTCTCAACTCGTAGCCTATTGGCTGTCTGCTTCATCACACTCCTCACTTTCAGCAGCATCGACACCAAGTCTATTTACCAGAAATATCACCTTTCATTTTTTAGTTTAGATACGATGTAGGGTAGCCTGTATGTTTTGACCAACATTTCTTATGTGAAAAATACCAGTTTTATTGATGGCCTACTGCATGCCGGCTGTTGATTATTTAAATATGTAGCATTACAGTCATATGAATAGCCTATGCCTACGGTAACAAATAATGCCTAGATGTACCCTAAATGTAGAAAGTGGTTTGTTCATTGAACCTGTTCTACTAATACCTCTGATTCCGACTGTTTCAAACCCCCGACAACATAAATACACATTTTAAAACAAGACCTGGTGAGATTATCAATGACTTCATTGCTTAGAATTACTACTATATTTTAGACTAGTAAATGATAAGAAATGATAACAAATTTATAGCAAATGATGACAAATGATAACATTGCCTAGTTAAATAATAAAAATATGTTGATAGCAAGCAGTTGCTTAAGGTTAGAGTTGGTTTAAGGATTAGAATAAGGATAAAGGTTAAGGGTTAGAGTTGGGTTTAAGGTAGAATAAGGGAAGGTCACAGTGGTTTAAGGATAGAATAAGGGTAAAGGTTACAGTGGTTTAAGGATAGAATAAGGGTAAAGGTCACAGTTGGTTTAAGGATTAGAATAAGGGTAAAGGTCACAGTTGGTTTAAGGATAGAATAAGGTAAAGGTCAAGTTGGTTTAAGGATAGAATAAGGGTAAAGGTCAGCATTGGTTTAAGGATTAGAAATAAGGGTAAAGTCACAGTTGTTTAAGGATTAGAATAAGGGTAAAGGTCACAGGTTGGTTTAAGGATAGAATAAGGGTAAAGGTTAGAGTTGGTTTAAAGGATTAGAATAAGGGTAAAGGTCACAGTTGTTTAAGGATTAGAATAAGGGTAAAGGTCACAGTTGGTTTTAAGGATAGAATAAAGGGTAAAGGTCACAGTTGGTTTAAGGATTAGAATAAGGGTAAAGGTCACAT
>NW_019943441.1:102343-123871 GCF_002910315.2 Salvelinus sp. IW2-2015 | reverse complement strand
GAGGGGGGGGTTCAGCACGTTCAGAGTGGCAGGGTTCAGCACGTTCAGAAGGGGGGGGGGTTCAGCACGGTTCAGAGAGGGGGGGGTTCAGCACTGTTCAGAGGGCGGGGGTTCACGATCGTTCAGAGAGGGGGGGGGGGGGGTTCAGCGAGTTCAGAAGGAGGGTTCAGCGATGTTCAAGAGGGGGGGGGGGTTTCAGCACGTCAGAGGGGGGGGGTTCAGCACGGCTTCAAGAGAGGGGGGTTTCAGACAGTTCAGCAGAGGGGGGGGGGGTTCAGCACGTTCAGAAAGTGTCGGGGTTCAGCACGTTCAGAAGGGGTGGGGTCAGCACGATTCAAGAGGGGGGTTCAGCACGTTCAAGAGGGGGGGGGGGGGTTCAGCACTTCAGAGGGGAGGGGGGTCAGGACGTTCAAGCAGGGGGGGGGTCAGCACGTCAGAGGGGGGGGGTTCAGCACGTTCAGAGAAGGGGGGCGGGTTCAGCACGTTCAGAGGGGGGGTTCAGCACGTTCAGATCAGGGGGTTTCAGGACGTTCAAAGAGGGGGGGGTTCAGCACGTTCAGAGAGGGTGGGGGGTTCAGCACGTTCAGAGAGGGGGGGGGTTCAGCACGTTCAGAGAGGAGGGGGGGGTTCAGCACGTTCAGAGAGGGGGGGGTTCAGCACATTCAGAGAGGGGGGGGGTCAGCACGTTCAAGAGGGGGGGTGGGTTCAGGACGTTCAGAGAGGGGTGTTTAGCAGCAAAGCGTCCTAGAACAATGTAGTCTTACCTCAAGTCGACCTGGATGAAATTCTAGCAGAAATGGCTGCAGTCAACGGGTTGTCCTACCATGCCACTGCAAATCAGCATTGTGTTACACACAATATTTACAATATCTGCCAGACTGTCCCACGGAGAGCTGCAGTCCAATTTCATGTTGAGCTCTTTCCCAAACTCTTCCTTTACACAGCCTACCCCTGTAGCTGTCATCACTGACCCTGTAGCTTGTCATCACTGACCCCTGTAGTTTGTCATCACTGACCACCTGTAGCTTGTCATCACTGACCCCTGTAGAGCTTGTCCATCACTGACCCCTGTAGCTTTCATCACTGACCCCTGTAGCTTGTCATCACTGACCCCTGTAGCTTTCATCACTACCGATGTCATCACGACCGTCTGCTACTGCTTGTCAATCACTGACCCCTGTAGCTTGTCATCACTGACCCCTGTAGCTTGTCATCACACTGACCCCTGTAGCTTGTCATCCACTGACCCCTGTAGCTTGTCATCACTGACCCCTGTAGCTTGTCATCACTGACCCCTGTAGCTTTCATCACTGACCCTGTAGCTTGTCATCACTGACCCCTGTACTTGTTCATCACTGACCCCTGTAGCTTGTCATCACTGACCCCTGTTAGGCTTGTCATCACTGCACCCTTGTAGTTGTCATCACTGACCCCTGTAGGCTTGTCATCACTGACCCCTGTAGCTTGTCTATCACTGACCCCTGACTTGCGAAAGTGACATCCCATCCCTCTCAACTCGTAGCCTATTGGCTGTCTGCTTCATCCACTCCTCACTTCAGCAGCATCGACACCAAGTCTAATGTACCAGAAATATCACCTTCATTATTTTAGTTTAGATACGAAGTAGGGTAGCCTGTATGTTTTGACCAACATTTTCTTTGTGAAATACCAGTTTTATGATGGCCTACTGCATGCCGGCTGTTGATTTATTTAAATATGTAGCATTACAGTCATATGAATAGCCTTATGCCTACGTTAACAAATAATGCTAGATGTACCTAAATGTAGAAAGTGGTTTGTTCATTGAACCTGTTCTACTAATACCTCTGATTCCGACTGTTTCAAACCCCCGACACATAAATACACATTTTAAAACAAGACCTGGTGAGATTATCAATGACTTCATTGCTTAGAATTACTACTATATTTTAGACTAGTAAATGATAAGAAATGATAACAAATATAGCAAATGATGACAAATGATAACATTGCCTAGTTAAAGTAAATAAAAATATGTTATAGCAAGCAGTTGCTTAAGGTTAGAGTTGGTTTAAGAGTTAGAATAAGATAAAGGTTAAGGTTAGAGTTGGTTTAAGGATTAGAATAAGGTAAAGGTCACAGTTGGTTTAAGAGTAGAATAAGGGTAAAGGTTTACAGGGTTTAAGGAGTAGAATAAGGTAAAGGTCACAGTTGGTTGTAGAGGATTAGAGATCAGGGTAAAGTCACAGGTTGTTAGGATGTAGAATAAGGGAAAGGTTAGAGTTGTGTTTAAGGATGAATAAGGGTAAAGTCACAGTTGTTTAAGGATTAGAATAAGGGTAAAGGTCACAGTTGGTTTAAGGATAGAATGAAGGTAAAGGTAATGGTAAGGTGTGAGAATGTAAGTAGAGTGGTTTAAGGATTAGAATAAGGGTAAAGGTCACAGTTGTTTAAGGATTAGAATAAGGAAAGGTCACAGTTGGTTTAAGATAGAATAAGGTAAAGGTCACAGTTGGTGTTAAGGATTAGAATAAGGGTAAAGGTCACAGTGGGTTTAAGGATAGAATAAGGGTAAAGTTACAGTTGGTTAGATTAGAATAAGGGTAAAGGTCACAGTTGGTTTAAGGATAGAATAAGGTAAAGGTCACAGTTGGTTTAAGGATAGAATAAGGGTTAAGGTTAAGGTAGAGTTGGGGCTCAGGGTTACTTTAGAGTTAGGATAAGCCTTAGCAGACTATACAATTTTGCCGTCCCAGACAAAATGTCCACGTCATGGAAAATGAGGCCTTGGCTCGTTTAGTGTGACAAGTCTAGGTCTGCGACGGGTCTAGGTCTGTGACAGGGTCTAGGCTCCCACAAAGTTCTGCAGTGTCTGATTCTTTTTGGCCTTTATCGTGTAGTTGGACGGTGTTACGATCCGATCCCAGTGACTGACCAATAGGAACACGGTCGCCACTGAGTATGCACACAATAATACGATTATTGGGATAGTCAAATTAATATTATAGTTTAATTAAAATGTTTACATGCTTTGTAAAGAAGAAGAATTTCCCTATTAATCCTGTTACATGGACACATCTAAAAATCAGGCTGGCTGATGGATTTTTGATAATGCACCAAATCAAAATAAACATTCGACCACGTTGTTCGATTCTGACGTCGGACGTATAAATTTGTATGTGAAAACTATTTCTAAGATGCAAACTTGTATAACGGTTGTTCGTCGTGAGAGAAGAAGAGGACCAAGGTGCAGCGTGGTAATGTTCATCTTTAAATGAGGTGAACACTACAAATACAAAAACAACACAAATGTGAAAAAAACAGAAAACAACCACCCCAAAACCCAACACAAAACAGGCTACCTAAATATGGTTCCCAATCAGAGACCACGACTAACACCTGCCTCTGATTGAGAACCATATCAGGCCAAACACAGAAATAGAAAAACATAGATAAACACAAACATAGACAGCCCACCCCAACTCACGCCCTGACCATACTAAAAATAAAGACAAAAACAAAGGAAATAAAGGTCAGAACCTGACAAACTTTCAGTTTTCCCGAACTTCGCTTCACTCGCGCATAAAGCGTAGAGAGAGGCTGATACTCTGGTGTCGGCATATGATCAGATCAAAATACACGGCACATTTGACGTGAGCCTCGCCAATTAGTTGGTTTAAGGATAGAATAAGGGTAAAGGTCACAGTTGGTTTAAGGATAGAATAAGGGTTAAGGTTAAGGTTAGAGTTGGGGCTAGGGTTAACTTTAGAGTTAGGATAAGGCCTTAGCAGACTATACAATTTTGCCGTCCCAGACAAAATGTCCACGTCATGGGAAAATGAGGCCTTGGCTCGTTTAGTGTGACAGAGTCTAGGTCTGCGACGGGGTCTAGGTCTGTGACAGGGTCTAGGCTCCCACAAAGTTCTGGCAGTGTCTGATTCTTTTTGGCCTTTATCGTGTAGTGTGGACGGTGTTACGATCCGATCCCAGTGACTGACCAATAGGAACACGGTCGCCACTGAGTATGCACACAATAATACGATTATTGTGGATAGTCAAATTAATATTATAGTTTAATTAAAATGTTTACATGCTTTGTAAGAAGAATGATTTCCCTATTAATCCTGTTTACATGGACACATCTAAAAATCAGGCTGGCTGATGGGATTTTTGATAAATGCACCAAATCAAAATAAACATTCGACCACGTTGTTCGATTCTGACGTCGGACGTATAAAGTTTGTATGTGAAAACTATTTCTAAGATGCAAACTTTATAACGGTTGTCGTCTGGAGGAGAAGAAGAGGACCAAGGTGCAGCGTGGTAATTGTTCATCTTGTTTAATGAAGGTGAACACTCAAAATACAAAAACAACAAATGTGAAAAAAACAGAAAACAACCACCCACAAAACCCAACACAAAACAGGCTACCTAAATATGGTTCCCAATCAGAGACCACGACTAACACCTGCCTCTGATTGAGAACCATATCAGGCCAAACACAGAAATAGAAAAACATAGATAAACAAACATAGACAGCCCACCCCAACTCACGCCCTGACCATACTAAAATAAAGACAAAAACAAAGGAAATAAAGGTCAGAACSTGACAAACTTTCAGTTTTTCCCGAACTCGCTTCACTCGCGCATAAAGCGTAGAGAGAGGCTGATACTGCTGGTGTCGGCATATGATCAGATCAAATACACGGCTACATTTGACGTAGCCTCGCAAGTCAATGGCAGAATGTGACGACAGAACTGAAGCAAATCGTACAATCTGGCCAGGTTGATATCCAGATTTTAATCTGGTCACATTGCAGTGTGCTGTGATAATCGTAATAGACTGAATCCAACGTACAGGTCTGCAAAGTCCTTCAGGACTATCCAAATAAAGTGTTATCATATTCACACCCTTGAGTCAATACATGTTAGAATCACCTTTGGCAGCGATTACAGCTGTGAGTGTTTCTGGGTAAGTCTCTAAGAGCTTTACACACCTGGATTGTGTAACATTAGCCCATTATTCTTTTAATAAATCGTCAAACTTTTCTTAAGTCTTTCATAAGTTTGGGGCGACAGGTAGCCTAGCGGTTAGAGCGTTGGGCCAGTAACAGAAAGGTTGCTGGATCGAATCCCGAGCTGACAAGGTAAAAATCTGTCCTTCTGCCCCTGAACAAGGCCCACTGTTTCTCGGTAAGCCATCATTGTAAATAAGAACTTGTTCTTAACTGACTTGCCTAGTTAAATAAAGATTACTTTATTTTTTATTTTTATGGATAGACATTAATTTTCAGGTCTTGCCATAGAATGTCAACCAGATTTAAGTCCAAACTGTAACTCAGGAACATTCACTGTCTTCTTGGTAAGCAACTCCAGTGTAGATGTGGCCTTGTGTTGTAGGTTATTGCCATGCTGAAAGGTGAATTTCCCTCCCAGTGTCTGGTGGAATGCAGACTGAAGCTAGATTACCTCTAAGAACTTTGCCTGTGCTTCGCGCCATCCCATTTATTTTTATCCTGAAAAACTCCCCAGTCTTTGCCAATGTCAACTATTCCCATAACATGATGCAGTCACCACCATGCTGGACAATAAGAAGGCCCTCAGTGATGTGTTGTGTTGAATTTGCCCCAAACATAAGGCTTTGTATTTAGGCCAAAAAAAGTATATTCCTTTGCCATGTTTCTTTGCAGTATTACAGTGCCTTTGTTGAATACAGAATGCATGTTTTCGAATATGGCCTCATGGTAACATCCCTGAGCAGTTTCATTCCTGTGCTTCAGCTCAGTTCAGAAGGACGACTGTATCTTTGATGTGTACTGGGTGGTTTAATACATCACCCTACAGCATAGTTATTAACTTCACCATACTTAAAAAAGAGGTATTCAATGTCTGATGTGTTATTGTTACCCATCTACCAATCACTGCTCTTCTTTGAGGCTTTCCAAAAGCTCCCACTGTCTTTTTGTAGTTGAATCTTGTGCTTGAAATTCACTAGTTGACTGGAGGAACCTTACAGATGATGTACGGGGGAACAGAGGAAGGAATAGTCATTTAAAAACCATGTCAACTGCTATTCTTTCACACAGAGTGAGTCCGTGTAACTTGTTATACCACATTTGACTCCTGAACTCATGTAGTAAATGTAATTTAGGCCTAAACAAAAAGGGGTGAATATACTTTTGCAACAACTATATTTTAGTTATTATATTTGTATTCATTTGTTAACATTGTCTTTTCACTTTGACATAGTGGAGTATTTTGTGTAGATCAATGAAACAAAAAAATCACAACTAAATCAATTTCTACTATGACAGATCCAAGGAGGGTGAAAACTCCTGAAAGCCTCTGTTTGAGCAGAGACGACTCCTGAAAGCCTCTGTATGAGGAGAGACGACTCCTGAAAGCCTCTGTATGAGCAGAGACGACTCCTGAAAGCCTCTGTATGAGGAGAGACGACTCCTGAAAGCCTCTGTATGAGGAGAGACGACTCCTGAAAGCCTCTGTACGAGGAGAGACGACTCCTGAAAGCCTCTGTACGAGGAGAGACGACTCCTGAAAGCCTCTGTATGAGGAGAGACGACTCCTGAAAGCCTCTGTATGAGGAGAGACGACTCCTGAAAGCCTCTGTATGAGGGGAGATGTGCACCACGTCATCACGCTCACTCTCTCTCTGCTGTGTGTGCATCTTGCTAGCTGTCACTCAAATGGCGAGGTGCTGAAGCTCATTGGCTAGAGCTCTAAACGCTAGGGAGCTGGGCCACGTGGGGGAAAATGGAGGGAAATATGGCACCGCACAGCTTCCATTTTTCTTCCTTCATTGTTCATCATTTCGCAGACTCTCCAGAATAACTAACAAGTTAAGTGCCTTGCTCAAGGGCACATTGGCATATTTCGCACCTAGTTGGCTCGGGGATTCGAAACCAGCAACCTTTTGGTTACTGGCCCAACGCTCCTAACTGCTAGGCTACCTGCAAGCCCCAAAACAGTCACTGTCAAACTACAGATTTCAGGGCTAATTGCGGTAAGACAGTAATTATGCATGTAGGATCTACACAGACACATACAGCTAAAAGCAGGAGTTTAAAAAAATACTTAGTTGTCGCTAAATTGTGACTCCCTTGAGTGACAAAAAATACTTATGCAACGTGTGTGTGTGTGTGTGTGTGTGTGTGTGTGTGTGTGTGTGTGTGTGTGTGTGGCCAACACATCATTACAATGCCCAATTGTATTGTGCTAAATCTATTATGTAATACCATATTGATACAGCATTCAAATACAGTATGCCACACTAATCAATGCCTTGTCCTCGATGTGTACATATTCCAGGAGTACGTGACCCCTAGCTGCCTAAAATACCAAAGTAGTTCATGTGGATTTCCATAAACGGAAGCTGAGCTAAGAGAGGACAGCCACCGGACGGACAGGGTACATAAGGAAATGGAGTAAGAATGTAAAATTATTTTAAGTCTTCCAGACTAGTGAACATCCCCCTGTCAGACTGTACCATTGGGCCCAGGTTATTTCCAGACTAGTGAACATCCCCCTGTCAGACTGTACCATTGGGCTGTGGGGTTAAGGTTAGCTCCAGACAGTCACAGTATAGTGGTGCATGCTATATTCACCTATCTACTGTACCCACGCACTAGGCTTGAGCGGTATACAGATTTTCATATCATCATACCATTCTTCTGCCATCCCATGATTTACGGTATTACCGGCATAGCACACAAGGGGGCGCTAAAAACTAACAATAAAAGCCCACAATTACCGTACAACCGTGTTACCGCCGATTACGGATGAAGACCCTCGTGAAAATAAAATAATTGTGGAACGAACGGCTGACTGAAGACGGGACGGCCGGGCATTCATGCAGTCGAGTCAGTTTCTACGGTAACGTGACCTCTACAACATGATGAGCTCTGTTGCTCCTTACTTAAACAAGCAAGGTGTTGTAGCGAACGAGTCTTCGGTTGCCTAGGCAATGCCGCCCCCCCTACAGCACATGCACATATCTCACCTTGAGGATAATGACATTGAGCATTTTCTCTAAAATGTGTTATGATATTGGAGAACACATTGGGAGGGGATGTTAGACCATCTCTCGAAAACAGAACCTGTCCAGATTTCTTGAAATCCTTTGTCTGTGTTTATGAACTGCCATCTTCAATTCAAAACGACAGGTTTTCAATGGATTTCAAGTGAGAAGACTGAGATGGCCGTAGCAAAAATGGTTGATTTTGTGGCTAATTAACAATTTCTTTGTGGATTTTGATGTGTTTTTTGGGGGGTTATTGTCTTGTTGGAAGATCCACTTCAGGCCACGTTTTAGTCTCCTGGCCGAGGCAACCAGTTCGTGATGCCGTTGACATTAACAAGGAATCCAGGACCAGTTGAAGCAGAACAGGCCCATAACATCAAAGATCCACCACCATATTTTACAGTAGGGATGGGGTTCTTTTCTGCTTAGACGTACTCAGTTCGACGCCAAACCCACCACCGGTGGTGCCTGACGCCAAAGAGCTCTGTGTTCATGTCATCTGACCAAAGCATCGGTTCCAATCCAAGTGCCAACGCCGTTTAGCCGACTCCAAGCGTTTACATTTGTTGGATGACGTGAAAAACAGAGTTATTTGACCATGAAAGATAGTTAGCTCGCCACGACGCTGTTGGAGATGTCACAATGCTAGCATAAAACAGGTTAACGTTGAGAGGAAGTGCCATGCAGACAGAGTGAGTCTCTAACCAACGTGTCCTGTGACTGTCTCTCTGCCACTCTAAGTGCTCCTCTTTCCCCTCTGAGAGCCCCCCCCCGGGTTCCTACCAGTCACAGAGTCATGCATGTTTCATCAGACACCCTGTGAAAAACAGACGCGGAGGAAGTCACAATACTATGTCCTCGTCACTCGGTCCTAAGTGAAGGGCTTTGAATCATAAATAACATCCAACTATTCCAAAGTCGTCTTCTCTGTGGTTATAAATTAAACAACAGTCGATCCGAAGCCAGAAGGAAAGAAGTGTAGAGCAGGCGAACTGGGGATGACTGCAACAGTACCCAGGTATATTAGGGTATGAATTAAACAGTACCCTGTTATATTAGGGTATGAATTAAACAGTACCCTGTTATATTAGGGTATGAATTAACAGTACCCTGATATTAGGTATGAATTACAACAGTACCCTTTATTAGGGTATGAATTAAACAGTACCCTGTTATATTAGGTATGAATTAAACAGTACCTCTGTGATATTAGGGTATGAATAACAGTACCCGTTATATTAGGGTATTAATTAAACAGTACCCTGTTACCCTGTTATATTAGGTATGAATTAAAACAGTACCCTGTTATATTAGGGTATAGAATTAAACAGTACCCTGTTATATTTTAGGTATGAATTAAAACAGTACCTGTTATATTAGGGTATGAATTAAACAGTACCCCAAGTTATATTAGGGTATGAATTAAATTCAGTACCCTGTTATATTAGGGTATGAATTAAACAGTACCCTGTTATATATAGCGGTATTGAATTAACAGTAACCCTGTTATATTAGGGTATGAATTAAACAGTACCCTGTTATATTAGGTATGAATTAAACAGTACCCTGTTATATTAGGGTATGAATTAAACAGTACCCTGTTTAATATTAGGGTATGAATTAAACAGTACCCATTATATTGGGTGGTAATTTTAAACAGTACCCTGTTTATATTAAGCTATTAATTAAACAACAGCACCTAGGTATATTGTCTATTAATTAAACAACAGCACCCAGGTATATTTGGCTATTAATTTAAAACAACAGCACCCAGGTAAGGTATATTTGGGCTATTTAATTAAAACAACAGCACCCCAGGTATAAATTAAAAACATCACCCAGTGTATATTTTGGGTGTAAATTAAACAGCACCCAGGTATATTTGGGTGTAAATTAACAACATCACCCAGGTATATTTGGGTGTAAATTAAAACAACAGCACCCAGTATATTTAGGTGTAAATTAAACAGCACCCAGGTATTTAGGTGTAAATTAAACAGCCACCCAGAGTATATTTGGTTGTAAATTAAACAGCAGCACCCAGTATATTTAGGTGAAAATTAAAACAGCAGCACCCAGGTATATTTTAGTGTAAATTAAACAACATCACCCAGGTATATTTGGGTGTAAAATTAAACAAACATCACCCAGGTATATTTGGGTGTAAATTAAACAACAGCACCCAGGTATATTTGGGTGTAAATTAAACAACAGCACCCAGGTATATTTGGCTATAAACTCCATGCAGAAGGACTTTGAACAAGTTCACAAAAACACATTTACTGATAGAACTGTTCGGATGCAAAGTTTGGTAACAGAATCACGGTAAGAATCTCTCTCGTTGTTTTAAATACGGCCATATTTTCCTGCTCCTATTGAGATTCCAAGAGAATGTGGTGTCATCAACGAGATGAAAAGTGAGTTAAAAAAGAAGAAGAAAAAGGCCTATTAAAACCGCAGTAGGAAGTGGATTTACATCCGGTAACGGAATTACGGTGACAACATGACATCACGGGTCCCTGATCTGTACTACACAGAAATACATCATTATGGACATGAATGTTATTCTCTTCAAGGTGATGTATGCTGAATAGGTTCACAAAAAGTAGAAATATACAATATCCTTATTTTGCATATTTGGGTATTATTCTACACATTGGAAATTATTCTAATCCAAATCAAATCTAATGTATTTATAAAGCCCTTCTTACATCAGCTGATGTCACAAAGTGCTGTACAGAAACCCAGCCTAAAACCCCAAACAGGAAGCAATGCAGGTGTAGAAGCACGGTGGCTAGGAATGAGCTCCGCCCCCAAAAACAAGACCACATTTGGTTGGACCAGACCACATCTAAACCAATCACAGACATCTACAGCCCAGCACAGTAGATATGTTCAGTACTGTACAATACACTGTACTGTTCTGTCCAGACTTGTGGAACAGAGACGTCCATGATTGGTTCAGATTTTGTCCGGGCAGCGCCGACTGAGCAAATTTCAAATACTTTTCGGTGTCAGTCGGTGATCAGTGGGTGAGGATGTTTGTTTGTGTAAATGGAAAGAGGGTAGGTTGTAGGTGTCATGGTAGGTGTCATGGTAGGTGTCATGGTAGGTGTCAGAAAGAGCCGGGAAAGGTGACATTAACTGGGGAGCGAGCGAGAGAGACAGTGTGTCAGTGGAAGAGAGGACAGTAACAGGAGACACTATGAGCTGAACAACTGAACATAATAACAGTCAGTGGAAGAGAGGACAGTAACAGGAGACCACTATGAGACTGAAATCATAACAGAATGTCAGTGGAAGAAGACAGTAAAGGAGACACTATGAGCTGAACATAACAGTCAGTGGGAAGAGACGACAGTAAACAGGAGACACTATTGAGCTGAACCATAACAGTCAGTGGAAGAGAGGACAGTAACAGGAGACTCAGATGTAGTAAGTGACTACTATAATCAATTGCAATTCTACCGATTCGGTACAAGTTAAATCACTTTAATTCATAAACAAACTTGTTATCAGTAAAAACACTGACAAATTGGTAGGTCTACATTTACTTGTTACTCCTGTGAACCTTCATCACGCTGTTTTATTAAAATGTCATATTTCAATATATTTGCATATGCAATATGTTGAAGATTGGTCCGGTTTAGTGCGTCTTCATTTGAATGGAGTCTGTGGTTAGGTGATATTTGCAATAGGGTTGTCACGGAAGGGAAAGACATTTTCATCTTTTGATTTTAACCATACGCTATCCATTTTCAAAAAGCCAAGCTTTTCTTTATAAGAGGAACTAATTTAGCCTTGTTTAATTAGCACAGCATAGAGCGGTTGAGTTTAAAAAAATAACAATACATATTTTGATTTCCTTTCTTTGTAGACCAGACAGCAGCGTTGAGGAACCAACATGTATTATTTTTCATGTTTATAAAGTAGAGCTGTATGTTTCTGACTCGTGGTTTTCATAACAGTCCAACCTTGACTCTGACCTGACACTTGTGTTTCATTACAGCCCAACCTTGACCCTCTGACCTGACACTTGTGGTTTTCATTACATCCAACATGACCTCTGACCTGACACTTGTGTTTTCATTACATCCAACAATGACCTCTGACCTGACACTTGTGGTTTTCATTACAGTCCAACTATGACCTCTGACCTGACACTTGTGGTTTTCATTACAGTCCACCTGACCTCTGACCTGACACATCGTGGTTTTCATTACAGTCCAACCTTGACCTCTGACTGACACTTGTGGTTTTCATTACAGTCCACAACATACTCGACTCTGACTGGACCACTTGTGGTTTTCATTACAGTCCAACTATGACTCTTGACCTGACACTCGTGGTTTTCATTACGCCCAACCTTGACCTCTGACCTGACACTTGGTTTTCATTACAGTCCAACAATGACCTCTGACCTGACACTCGTGGTTTTCAATTACAGTCCAACAATGACCTCTGAACCTGACACTCGTGGTTTTTCATTACAGTCCAACCTTGGCACCTCTGACCTGACACTTGTGGTTTTCATTACAGTCCAACCTTGACCTTTGACCTGACACTCGTGGTTTACATTACAGCCAACCTTGACCTTTGACCTGACACTTGTGGTCTTGTCTATGTACATTGTGTCATACAGTCCAACAATGACCTCTGACCTGACACTCGTGGTTTTCATTACAGCTCCAACCTGACCTTCTGACCACTCCGTACCACTGTGTGACCTTTTCATCTCAGTGACTCCCAAAACACCTAGGATCTTAGAACCATCTATTGAGTGAACCCACGTCCTATTGACTGTCCCACAGCGATAGTACCTGAACAATCAACTCGTGGTCGCGATTTTCACATTCACAAGCTCCCAACCTGGACCTCACTGAAGCACCTGACACTTTGTGGCTATTCATTACCAGTGCAACCCCTCTGACCTCTGACTGACAGCGTGTGAGCAATCGCCCAGACAAAGCCAAAACCGGATTTAGCCCGATCCACTCCAGCCTGCCACACACAGAGACAAGGGATACTTCGACTCATCGCCGCCGTCTCCAACAATAGAGTGTGGACCGAGACCGCTTACGGTGATCCTCTTCATCCTGCGAGAGAGCCATGCCGTGCTCCTCCCAACATCCCCAACACCTTCACATCCACCCGTGAGTGGCGATGCGCGCTGTTTAATCATGCGGAGAGGTGAGAGAGACACTACGTGTTTGCTAGCGTGGGGGTGCGTTCTGCCTGAGAGTTCTCTGCCAATGTACTCCGGTCCTCTCTACACCTCCCATCACCATGCAAACACGACACTTACTTCACACTATCACACACAGCACGCACGACACACACATGACATTCCGATAACCAGCACGCTATATGCAACTATCGCCTCGACATCTCCTGAGCCCACGCTTTGCTAACATCACATCCACGTCTCTCGCAGAGACCCTCAGCTTGTTTTCTGCCGCTTTTTTCACTCTTCATAAATAAAACAAATAGGCTTCTTTTTGATTCAAAGTTTTCAAACTGCTTCTACTCGCGTTTCCTAGACAACACCGACTTAGTATCCGAGTAGTCCAACACACTCGATACACGACAGGACATCTTCACAGCGCGAACGTGCCCACTCTGAACGACCTCCGAATTCGTGTTCAGAGGAACATTTGTTCTGACTATACAAATCACTTTTCCTCTGCCAACAAACACTACCCGACCTTGGTTTCATGCCTACCACTCGCATCTGTCGTGTTACCATCACTCTCTCTCTCTGCGCCGCCATCCATCTACTCTAGTAGCTCATGCAGTGACACAACGCAGAAATAACGTTATGCTATGTCGACTAGGACAGCTATTCAACACGTTGCGGCAGTTCCATACACGAAACGTGCCATTCCTGATCGCAAACGCAAATCATCATGCCCCACATACACACACATCTTGGCAACTGGCACAATGCGCGGGGTGCAGAGAAAACACCAACACACTGTCTTAAAGCGAATGTAGTGTGAAACATCGCTTAAAGTCACAGTCTCTATGCCTTATACAAACAAGAGGAGGATCCCAGCTTTCCAGTACCACCCCTCCCTTTATTACTCGGCTCCTACCTGGCATCGTTTTAGAAATGCAATTACAACCGGAGCTTCAAGCATGGTTTAGGGACAACTGCTCAACAGAGCTCTTTAAAATATATATTTATTTCAAAATCAGGATAGTGTGTTCAGTTGGGTAAATGCAGATGGGCAAACCCCCATGCTTCAGTCTACGCATGTATAGCCACTATGTTGCATCATTTGGGCTACAGGTCATAAGTCTTAATGTATAGCACCCCTAATAATACCATTATAGATATATGCACACTCCAATATATTACATTCATTTCAAGGATCAGACCCTTTTTTTCACATATTCGCCCAAATCTAATGGCCTGTAGCTCAGGACCCAAATCTAATGGCCTGTAGCTCAGGACCCAAATCTAACTGCCTGTAGCTCAGGACCCAAATCTAACTGCCTGTAGCTCAGGACCCAAATCTAACTGCCTGTAGCTCAGGACCCAAATCTAACTGCCTGTAGCTCAGGACCCAAATCTAATGCCTGTAGCTCAGGACCCAAATCTAACTGCCTGTAGCTCAGGACCCAAATCTACTAGCTCAGGACCCAAATCTAACTGCCTGTAGCTCAGGACCCAAATCTAACTGCCTGTAGCTCAGGACCCAAATCTAACTGCCTGTCGCTCAGGACCCAAATCTTACTGCCTGTAGCTCAGGACCTGAAGAAAGGATATGCATATTCTTGATACAATTTGAAAGGAAACACTTTGAAGTTTGTGGAAATGTGAAATGAATGTAGGAGAATATAACACATTAGATCTGGTAAAAGATAATACAAAATAGAAAAAAACATGCATTTACTTTTTTTTCATGATCTTTGAAATGCAAGAGAAAGGCCATACATTAAGATTGGATCCTAGGTGTCATTTAGATTTTTGTCCACAAGATGGCAGCAGTGTGTGAAAAGTTTCAGACTGATCCAGTGAAGATTACTGAATGTAAGTACATTATTTACCTTCAGAGGTGAATGTATCAAACCAGTTGCCATGATGGGGATGGCAGGTGGCCTAGTGGTTAGAGCTTTGGGCCAGTGACCGAAAGGTTGCAAGATCAAATCCCTGAGCTGACAAGGTAAAAATCTGTCGTTCTGCCCCTGAACACTGTTCCTAGACCGTCATTGTAAATAAGAATTTGTTCTTAACCGACTTGCCTAGTTAAATTTTAAAAAAGTGTTTTGTTGTTGTGCGCGATCCTCAAACAATATTTTGTTTCTGCTACTGTAAATTGGACACTGCAGTTAGAATAACACGAATTTAAGCTTTCTGCCCATAGAAGACATATAAAACAAATGTTTTCTAGACACATTATTGAGGAACAACCGTCCCGGTTTAGGGACACCGATCCCGTAGAGATTTTAAGCAATATGTTATTGGGCGCATTTATATTTTAAAAGGTGTCAGCGTCATTTTAAAAAGTCACCAGAACTGAGCATCTCAGTCCTTCTACATAAAAATGATAATTTTATGTTTTTACATCAATGTATGAATGTTGAAAAATGTAAACATGAAAAAAAAATATATATATATATATATATATATATATATATATTTGTCAAATGTTCCAATATATTGTTGAACATAAAATACTCTACAAGCAAATCACAGTTTCAGACAGGGGTCTCTACTACTTTGATCCAAGTATTTATTAAGCATTACAGACTGAATGAATGTGAAAATGGATTCAAAAAGGTCACCCTCTGCTGGTGACTTGCAGGATGTGCAAGGACACAAGTAAAAGGAGGGCTGTGATTGGTTAAAATGCCAATTTCTCTATATAAAAATGGGTCATAACTTTAAAAATAGCAGAGATCCCCCCCTCTGGGACTTTGATATGCCCTTAACGTATATTATGTTCAACAATATCAACATTATAGTTTTTCTCAATATTCATGTTTATATGTTTCAATATTCCTAAATTAATGCAAAATATTACTGATATTACAGAGCTAGTGGTAAATCTTCATGACACACATTCTTTGTAGAACCTACAGATTAAACATTATGGCGTCTTAAAAAGAGGACTGGGTATGTCCAACATTTCATAAATATGCCAAATTGAAATAATTAATTTAATCAATAATGCATTTAGATTCAAATGTCAAATGTACACTACCGGTCAATTTTTTTTAGAACACCTTCAAGGGTTTTTCTTTATTTTTACTATTTTCTACATTGTTGAATAATGGTGAAGACGTCAAAACTATGAAATAACATGTATTAACCGAAAAAGTGTTAAACAAATCAAAACATATTTTATATTTGAGATATCTTCAATTAGCCACCCTTTGCCTTGATGACAGCTTTGCACATTCTTGGTATTCTCTCAACCAGCTTAATGACGTAGTCACCTGGAATGCATTTCAATTAACAGGTGTGCCTTCTTAAAAAGTTAATTTGTGGAATTTCTTTCCTTCTTAATGTGTTTGAGCCAATCAGTTGTGTTGTGACAAGGTAGGGGTGGTATACAGAAGTTAGCCCTATTTGGTAAAAGACCAAGTCCATTTTATAGCAAGAACAGCTCAAACAAGAAAAGAGAAACTACAGTCCATCATTACTTTAAGACATGAAGGTCAGTCAATCCAGAAAATTTCAAGAACTTTGATAGTTTCTTCAAGGACATTTGCAAAAACCATCAAGCTCTATGATGAAACTGGCTCTCATGAGGACCGCCACAGGAAAGGAAGACCCAGAGTTACCTCTGCTGCAGAGGATACGTTTATTAGAGATACCAGCCTCAGGAATTACAGCCCAAATAAATGCTTCACAGAGTTCAAGTAACAGAAACATCTCACCATCAACTGTTCAGCAGACTGCATGAATCAGGTCTTCATGGTCGAATTGCTGCACAGAAACCACTACTAAAGAACACCAATAAAAAGAAGAGACTTGCTTGGACCAAGAAACACAAGCAATGGACATTAGACCGGTGGAAATCTGATCTTTGGTCTGGAGTCCAAATTGGATACTTTTGGTTCCAACCGCCGTGTCTTTGTGAGACACAGTCTGGGTGAACGGATGATCTCTGCATGTGTATTTCCCACCGTAAAGCATGGAGGAGGAGGTGTTATGTTGTGTGTGTGCTTTGCTGGTGACACTGTCTGTGTTTATTTAGAATTCAAGGCACACTTAACCAGCATGCATTCTGCAGCGATACTCCATCCCATCTGGTTGGAGCTTAGTGGGACAATCATTTGTTTTTCAACAGGACAATGACCCAAAACTAGAGGTTGACCGATTATGATTTTTCCACGCCGATAACGATTATAAATAAATAAAAAAATGTGCAGATTTTAATCAGTATCAGCTTTTTTTTGGTCCTCCAAAAATCGGTATCGGTCATTTATTTTATATATATATATATATAATAAATGACAATTACAACAATACTGAATGAACACTTATTTTAACACTTAACAATATAATACATAAAAATAAAAATAAATTGTTTCAAATAAATAATGAAAAATGTTCAATTTGGTTTAAATAATGCAAAAACAAAGTGTTGGAGAAGAAAGTAAAAGTGCAATATGTGCCATGTAAAAAAGCTAATGTTTAAGTTCCTTGCTCAGAACATGAGAACATATGAAAGCTAGTGGTTCCTTTTAACATGAGTCTTCAATATTCCCAGGTAAGAAGTTTTAGGTTACAAACTGCTGCATATACCCTGACTCTGCTTGAACAGAACGCAAGAGAAGTAACAATTCCCATCGTTAAAATAAATTCATATTAACAGGCAATATTAAGTAAATATGCAGGTTTAAATTGTTTTAGCTGTGTATTGATTTTAAGAAAGGCATTGATGTTTATGGTTAGGTACACATTGGTGCAACGACAGTGCTTTTTTCGTGAATGCGCTTGTTAAATCATCACCAGTTTGGCGAAGTAGGCTGTGATTCGATGATAAAATTAACAGGCACCGCATTGATTATATGCAACGCAGGACACGCTAGATAAACTGGTAATATCATCAACCCTGTGTAGTTTTTTTATGTAACCAGGTAGGCTAGTTGAGAACAAGTTCTCATTGACAAGTTAGTTAACTAGTGATTATGTTAAGATTGATTGTTTTTTTAAAGATAAGTTGGCTCCTTGCTGCACTCGCGTAACAGGTGGTCAGCCTACCACGCAGTCTCCTCGTGGAGTGCAATGTAATCGGCCATAATCGGTGTCCAAAAATGCCAATTACCGATTGTTATGAAAAGTTGAAATCGGCCATGCCAATTTTTTATTTTATTTTACTAGGCAAGTCAATTAAGAACAAATTCTTATTTTCAATGACAGCCTAGGAACAGTTGGGTTAACTGCCTTGTTCAGGGGCAGAATGACATATTTTTACTTTGTCAGCTCGGGGACTCGATCTTGCAACCTTTCGGTTACTTGCCCAAAGCTCTAACCACTAGGCTACCTGCCGTCCCCATTAACCTCTACCCAAAACACATCCAGGCAGTGTAAGGGCTATTTCACCAACAAGGAGAGTGATGGAGTGCTGCATCAGATGACCTGGCTTCCACAATCACCTGACCTCAACCAAATTGAGATGGTTTTGGGATGAGTCGGACCGCTGAGTGAAGGTAAAGCAGCCAACAAGTGCTCAGCATATGTGGGAACTCTTTCAAGACTGTTGGAAAAGCATTCCAGGTGAAGCTGGTTGAGAGAATGCCAAGAGTGTAAAAAGCTGTCATCAAGGCAAAGGGTGGCTATTTAAAGAATCTCAAATATAAAATATATTTTTTGGTTACTACATGATTTTGTTTACCATATGTGTTATTTCATAGTTTTGATGTCTTCACTACTATTCTACAATGTAGTAAAAATAAAGAAAAACCCTTGAATGAGGAGGTGTTCTAAAACTTTTGACCGGTAATGTACGTCAACAATCCCCCAAAAGGACCATGCTTCTATGTTTAACATTACTCTGGTTTTGTATGTAATCACTCCACGTCTTTCTGCTCAATACCACAATGTCTTTTACCAATCTGGGCAGTAAACCCGTTAAAGTATTCAATCATTTTGCTGAGTACTTCAGATGGAATCAAAACATTCAATTGTACCAGAGGCCACCAAAACAGAGCTTGTTCTGCAAATACAAATTGCCCCCGGACCCAACTAGACAGCCCAGAAAACTCTGGCTGGCTTTTCCACACACACACACCAATGTTTCCCCTTTGTGCATTTATCATGTTCTCCACCCAATCGTCAACAGCCGCATATTCTCTTCCTTCCTGTCTGTCTGTGTCTTGGACCGCCTGCCTGTTTATCCGTCTCTGTTTATCAGTCTCGGTCTGCTTGTCTGTTCTACACCATAGGAATAGAATCAGTCTGCCAGTCCACCCATTATGACATCACTGTCTTGAATGGGGACGCATGTTCTATAGATTCTGTTTCTATGTTCTACCCAGCTTTCCTCCAGTCTGTACAATAACTGCCATCAGCTCTAGGCAAACCAGAAAAGCACAGAGTGCACACTATAATGTGATTAAATGTTCTGTGGTCTGGCGCCCCTCCCAACTACCTCTCCCATCCCTCTCTCTCACAAAAACACACAGATTCCCGCTCTCAATTCAATTCAATTCAATTAAAGTGGCTTTATTGGCATGGGAAACATATGTTAACATTGCCAAAGCAAGTGAAGTAGATAACATACAAAAGTGAAATAAACAATAAAAATGAACAGTAAACATTACACTCATAGAAGTTCCAAAAGAATAAAGACATTACAAATGTCATATTATGTATATATAGGTCTCTCTCACAAAAACACAGATTCTCTCTCTCCCTCTCTCACAAAAACTCAGATTCTCTCTCTCCCTCTCTCACAAAAACTCAGATTCTCTCTCTCTCTCTCTCTCTCTCTCTCTGAGGAGTAGTGTTTATAAAATAGAACCCCCATGTTAACAGTCAACAGCAGACTTAACAGGTATGACCATCCTGAATGGAGTTGATTATGATCCAGTATGTGAATCCATCCATGTGTCTGTCATTAGAAAGGTGACACGTACACAGTGTCTGTCATTAGAAAGGTGACACGTACACAGTGTCTGTCATTAGAAAGGTGACACGTACACAGTGGTCTGTCATTAGAAAGGTGACACGTACACAGTGTCTGTCATTAGAAAGGTGACACGTACACAGTGTCTGTCATTAGAAAGGTGACACGTACACAGTGTCTGTCATTAGAAAGTGACACGTACACAGTGTCTGTCATAGAAAGGTACACGTACACAGTGTCGTCATTAGAAAGGGACACGTACACAGTGTCTGTCATTAGAAAGTGACACGTACACAGTGTCTGTCATTAGAAAAGGTGACACGTACACAGTGTCTGTCATTAGAAAGGTGGACACTACACAGTGTCTGTCATTAGAAAGGTGACACGTACACAGTGTCTGTCATTAGAAAGTGTGAACACTACACGAGTGTCTGTCAATTAGAAAGGTGACACGTACACAGTGTCTGTCATTAGAAAGGTGACACGTACACAGTGTCTGTCATTAGAAAGGTGACACGTACACAGTGTTTTCGGATAGTGTTCAGACCCCTTGACCTTCTCCACATTTTGTTGTTACGCTACAGCCTTATTCTAAAACGAATTAAATAAAAACACAATCCTCAGGAATCTACACACAATAATGACAAAGCAATAACAGGTTTTTAGATTATTATTTTTTTTTTTACAAACGTATTAAATATAAAAATACCTTTTTTTCTATACAGTGGCAAGAAAAAGGATGTGAACCCCTTTGGAATGGATTTCTGTATAAATTGGTCATAAAATTTGAACTGATCTTCATCTAGGTCACAACAATAGACAAACACAGTCGGCTTAAACTAATAACACACAAACAGTTATACGTTTTCATGTCTTTATTGAACACACCGTGTAAACATTCACAGTGCAGGGTGGGAAAAGTATGTGAACCCTTGGATGTAATAACTGGTTGACCCTCACTTTGGCAGCAATAACCTCCACCAAACGTTTTCTGTAGTTGTGGATCAGACCTGCACAACAATCAGGAGGAGTTTTGGATCATTCCTCTTTACAAAACTGTTTCAGTTCAGCAATATTCTTGGGAACATTTTTTGCCAGAAGCGCTGTGGAACATCCAGGTGCTCTTTTGCGAACTTCTGACGTAGAGGTAGAGGTGGTGTGAAGTGTGGTGGTGTTATGGTATGGTGGTGTTATGGTATGGTGGTATGGTGGTGTTATGGTATGGTGGTATGGTGGTGTTATGGTATGGTGGTAATGGTGGTGTTTGGTAGGATGGTGGTTTATGGATGGTGGTTATGGTATGGTGGTATGGTTGGTGTTATGGTATGGTGGATGTGGTGTTGGTATGGTGGTATGATGGTAGGTATGGTGGTGTTATGGTATGGTGGTATGGTGGTTTATGGTATGGTTGGTGCTTTATGGTAG
>NW_019943441.1:97407-102016 GCF_002910315.2 Salvelinus sp. IW2-2015 | reverse complement strand
TGTTATGGTATGGTGGTGTTATGGTATGGTGGTATGGTGGTGTTATGGTATGGTGGTATGGTGGTGTTATGGTATGGTGGTGTTATGGTATGGTGGTGTTATGGTATGGTGGTATGGTGGTGTTATGGTATGGTGGTGTTATGGTATGGTGGTATGGTGGTGTTATGGTATGGTGGTATGGTGGTGTTATGGTATGGTGGTGTTATGGTATGGTGCCCCAGAGAGGAGATATTAGAAAGGTGACACGTACACAGTGTCTGTCATTAGAAAGGTGACACGTACACAGTGTCTGTCATTAGAAAGGTGACACGTACACAGTGTCTGTCATTAGAAAGGTGACACGTACACAGTGTCTGTCATTAGAAAGGTGAACGTACACAGTGTCTGTCATTAGAAAGGTGACACGTACACAGTGTCTGTCATTCAGAAGACCGTGTCGTCATTAGAACACGTACACAGTGTCTGCCATTAGAAAGGTGACACGTACACAGTGTCTGTCATTAGAAAGGTGACACGTACAGAATGTGTCTGTCATTAGAAAGGTGACACGTACCAGTGTTGTTCACGAGGATAGGTGGTCTGACTGTAAGATAGAGGCACGTACATGTCGTCATTAGAACCGTCAGTGCTGTCTTTGTGGTCACCACACATTTTGATTGTTATCGCTACAGCCTTATTTAAAACGAATTAAATAAAAACACAATCCTCAGGAATCTACACACAATATGACAAAGCAATAACAGGTTTTTTGATATTATTTTTTTTTTTACACGTATTAAATATAAAAATACCTTTTTTCTATACAGTGGCAAGAAAAAGGATGTGCCCCTTTGGAATGGATTTCTGTTATAAATTGGTCATAAAATTTGAACTGATCTTCAACTAGGTCACACAATAGACAAACACAGTCGGCTTAAACTAATACACACAAACAGTTATACGTTTTCAATGTCTTTATTGACACACCGTGTAACAACACTTCACAGTGCAGGGTGGGAAAAGTATGTGAACCCTTGGATGTATAACTGGTTGCCTCATTTGGCAGCCAATAACCTCCACCAAACGTTTTCTGTAGTTGTGGATCAGCCTGCACAACAATCAGGAGGAGTTTTGGATCATTCCTCTTTACAAAACTGTTTCAGTTCAGCAATATTCTTGGGAACAATTTTTTTTTGCCAGAAGCGCTGTGGAACATCCAGGTGCTCTTTTGCGAACTTCTACTTCTGACGTAGAGGTAGAGGTGGTGAAGTGTGGTGGTGTTATGGTATGGTGGTGTTATGGTATGGTGGTATGGTGGTGTTATGGTATGGGTGGTATGGTGGTGTTATGGTATGGTGGTGTTATGGTATGGGTGGTGTTATGGTATGGGGTATGGTGGTGTTATGGTATGGTGTGTTATGGTATGGTGGTATGGTGGTGTTATGGTATGGTGGGTATGGTGGTGTTATGGTATGGTGGTATGGGTGGTGTTATGGTATGGTGGTATGGTGGTGTTATGGTATGGGTGGTGTTATGGTATGGTGGTGTTATGGTAATGGTGGTGTTACGGTATGGTGTATGGTGGTGTTATGGTATGGTGGTGTTATGGTATGGTGGTATGGTGGTGTTATGGTATGGTGGTAGTTTATGGTATGGTGGTATGGTGGTGTTATGGTATGGTGGTGGTGGTGTTCTGGTATGGTGGTATGGTGGTGTTATGGTATGGTGGTAATGGTTGGTGTTATGGTATGGTGGTATGGTGGTGTTTATGGTATGGTGGTATGGTGGTGTTATGGTATGGTGGGTATGGTGGTGTTATGGTATGGTGGTATGGTGGTGTTATGGTAATGGTGGTTGTTATGGGTATGGTGGTGTTATGGTATGGTGGTATGGTGGTTGTTATGGTATGGTGGTGTTATGGTATGGTGGTATGGTGGTGTTATGGGTATGGTGGTATGGTGGTGTATGGTATGGTGGTGTTATGGTATGGTGGTTGTATGGTATGGTGGTATGGTGGTGTTATGGTACTGGTGGTGTTTATGGTAATGGTGGGTATGGTGGTGTTATGGTATGGTGGTGTTATGGTAATGGTGGGTATGGTGGTGTGTTATGGTATGGTGGTATGGTGGTGTATGGGTATGGTGGTATGGTGGTGTTATGGTATGGTGGTGGTTATGGTATGGTGGTGTTATGGTATGTGGTTGTTTAGGTATGGTGGTATGGTGGTGTTATGGTATGGTGGTGTTATGGTATGGTGGTATGGTGGTGTTATGGTATGGTGGTATGGTGGTGTTATGGTATGGTGGGTATGGTGGGTGTTATGGTATGGTGGTGTGGTGGTTGTTATGGTATGGTGGTAATGGTGGTGTTTATGGTATGGTGGTATGGTGGTGTTATGGTATGGTTGGTAATGGTGGTGGTTATGGTATGGTGGTATGGTGTGTTATGGGTATGGTGGTATGGGTGGTGTTATGGTATGGTGGTAATGGTGGTGTTATGGTATGGTGGTGTTATGGGTAGGTGGTGTTATGGTATGGTGGTATGGTGGTGTTATGTATGGTGGGTGTTTATGGTATGGTGGTATGGTGGTGTTTATGGTCATGGTTGGTGTTAATGTATGGTGGTTGGTGGTGTTAGGTATGGTGGTATGGTGGTGTTATTGGTATGGTGGTGTTATGTAATGGTGGTGTGGTGTGTTGGGAGGTGACTCTGCCTTTTCCTTATCTAGTCCTACAGCTAACACCTTTCCCTTGGTTGTGGTAGAAGGAGGCTACAGCTAACACCTTTCCCTTGGTTTGGTAGAGGAGGCTACAGCTAACACCTTTTCTTTGGTTAATAGAGGAGGCTACAGGCTAACACTTTCCCTTGGTTTAATAGAGGAGGCTACAGCTAACAACTTTTCCCTTGGTTTAATAGAGGAGGCTCACAGCTTAACACCTTTCCCTTGTTAATAGAGGAGGCTTACACTAACACTTTTCCTTGGTTTGGTAGAGGAGGCTACAGCTACACACCTTTCCCTTGATGTCAGAAGGAGGCTACACAGCTAAACCTTTCCCTGATTGGTAGAGGAGGCTACACGCTAACACTTTCCCTTGGTTAATAGAGGAGGCTACAGCTAACACCTTTCCCTTGGTTGGTAGGAGGAGGCTACGCTAAACCTTTACCTTGGTTTGGTAAGAGATGCTACAGCTAACACCTTTCCCTTGGTTGGTAGAGGAGGCTAACAGCTAACACCTTTCCCCTTGGTTGGTAGAGGAGGCTAACGCTAACACCTTTCCCCTTGGTTGGTAAGAGGAGGCTACAGCTAACCTTTCCCTTGATTAATAGAGGAGGCTACAGCTTAACACTTTTCCCTTGGTTAATCAGAGGAGTGCTACAAGCTAACACTTTCCCTTGGTTGGTAAGGAGGCTAACAGCTAACACCTTTCCCTTGATTGGTAGAGGAGGCTAACAGCCTAACACCTTTTCCCTTGATTGGTAGAGGAGGCTATCAGCTAACCACTTTCCCCTTGGTTAATAGAGGAGGCTACAGCTTAACAACCTTTCCCTGTTTTGGTAGGAGAGGCTAAGCCTGAACACCTTTCCCTTTGGTTTGGTAAGACGATGCTACCAGCTACCAACACTTTCCCTTGGTTGGTAGAGGGAGGCTACAGCTTAACACCTTTCCCTGTGGTTGGTAGAGGAGGCTACAGCTTAACCACTTTCCCCTTGGTTTGTAGAGGAGGCCTACAGCTAACACCTTCCCTTGGTTAATAGAGGACGGCTACGCTAACACTTCCCTTGGGTTGGTAGAGGAGGCTACAGCTAACACTTTCCCCCGTGGTTAATAGAGGAGGCTACAGCTAACACCTTTCCTTGGTTAACTAAGAGGAGGTAAGCTAACCACCTTTCCCTTGGTTATAGAGGAGGCTACCAGCTAACAACCTTTCCTTGGTGGTAGAGGAGGGTACAGCTAACACCTTTCCCTTGGTTAAGAGGAGGCTACAGCTCACACTTTCCTTGGTTAGCAGGAGGCTACAGCTAACACCTTTCTTGGTTGGTAGCAGTGGCTACAAGCTAACACCTTTCCCCTTTGTTGGTAAGAGAGGCTACAGCTAACACTTTCTTGGTTAGTAAGAAGCAGGCTTACAGCTACACCTTTCCCTTGGTTGGTAGAGAATGCTCAGCCTTAACACCTTTCTGGTGGAGATGAATCCAACCTTCTTTTATGGTCGACATGGTTACAGAAACATTCTTGTGGAGGGCTTACAGCTAACCCTTTCCCTTGGTTGGTAGAGGAGGCTACATGCTAACACCGTTTCCCTTGGTTAATAGAGGAGCGCTACAGCTAACACCTTTCCCTTGGTTAATCAGGGGAGGCTACAGCTTAACACCTTTCTTGGTTAATAGAGGACGGCAAGCTAAGGGTCAGATGGTAGTAAGTCTGTTGTGTGTGTCTGCCCCATGATAATTTCACATGTCAACTTGGGGCCCCCTGAGGAGGTCTGCGGGAGGGAAAGTGAGTGGGGAGCGAAGGAGGAGAAAGAGAGGGAGGAGGAGTGGAGGTGGGTGGAGGGCATGGAGGGGAGAGAAGAAGAGGGAGGAGGAGGAGGGTTGGGGAGGATGCGAGGGGGAGAAAGAAGAGGGAGGA
>NW_019943441.1:93215-97382 GCF_002910315.2 Salvelinus sp. IW2-2015 | reverse complement strand
GGGGGGGGGGGGGGGGGGGGGGGGCTCTCCAGTCCTTGAGATTGAAGGATTCTATTGGAATCCAGACTCTGATCAAGCAACATGTCACCTAACAGACAAATGGTCAGACACACAGGGCTGCTACCTTAAATCAATGCTTCTTTACAGGTTCCATCGAGTGCCTCGCTTTGATCCTCTGGGATGTCACTCATATCCCATTCATTTTTACAAAAGAGTCAACTTGAAAGACGATGATGAACCAATACTTAATTACTGCCACAAGTGATGAAGGTCCTATTTAATAGTTTGAATCTACAAGCCAAGTTTCAAACGCTGAATCACTGCTACACGTGGACGGGACCAATTCACACACTGCTGTTCTGATGAGGTAGAGGTAGAGAGAGAGAGAGAGGTAGAGGTAGAGAGAGAGGGGTAGAGGTAGAGAGAGAGAGAGAGGGGTAGAGGTAGAGAGAGAGAGGTAGAGGTAGAGGTAGAGAGAGAGGTAGAGGTAGAGGTAGAGAGAGAGAGGGGTAGAGGTAGAGAGAGGGGTAGAGGTAGAGAGAGGTAGAGGTAGAGAAAAGTAGATGTAGAGAGAGAGGCAGAGGTAGAGAGAGAGAGGTTGACTTTTAGTCAGGTCACCTATTGAAAACCCATCTTGGACCTCTCTCTCAGCACATAAAGACTAGAAACATGTGTTTCTCTCCCTGTTCTTTATAAATCACAATAGTCAAGAAGTAGACACTCCCAAAACATACTTTACAGCCAAAGTAGACAAATATAGTGGCATGCAACAATTGGGAGATTTATCTGAATATTATTATATATTTTTTTATAACAGTAGTCTACTTTTTAAGTGTCTCTCAAGAGAGAGAAGGGACAGAGAGAGAGAGAGAAAGAGAAAGGGAGAGAGAGAGAGAGAGAAAGAGGTAGAGAGACAGAGAGACAGAGAAAGAGAGAGACAGACAGACAGACAGACAGACAGACAGACAGACAGACAGACAGACAGACAGACAGACAGACAGACAGACAGACAGACAGACAGAGAGAGACAGAGAGAGAGAGGTAGAGAGAGAGACAGAGACAGAGACAGAGACAGAGACAGAGAGAGAAAGCGAGAGAGAGAGAAAGGGAGAGAGAGAGAGACAGAGAGAGACAGAGAGAGGTAGAGAGAGAGAGACAGACAGAGAGAGAAAGCGAGAGAGAGAGAAAGGGAGAGAGAGGTAGTCTATCTCTGACAGTGATTAGAAAGCAGAGCAGCTAGGGTGGTGTGCTTCTGGCTTATTTTTTTCCCCCTCTTGGCGGTTCTTCCTAGACAGATGTACAGGCAGCTATGAAAGGAAAGCTAGTTCTGTGTGAGAGGCCCACCTTCAGTCCCTTCTGGATTCAGATCCAGACACCGCCAGAATTCAGGGAGTGAATGAGTTCAACCCACTAAAACAGTAATAACAGTGGGGGTCCACCAACAACCCCTATCAGGTGTGTAACTTGTGCACACACAAGTAGTAGGCTAATGATAAACGTATTAGTAAATAATATAGGCTAACCTTAGCCTATAACCTACATGGGATCATTACGAATTATGACGCATATTTATTATGAATGGGCTACCCTAAACAGCAGGTTAAGTAAATCACATTGTATGATATTGCAATGGTTGTTAATAATGCATGTTAAATTGTAACACTGATTTTATTCATGGAATTTTGACACATGACAAAGAAAGATTGTTGCAATGCCATGTGTCTCGCTCTACACCAATGCAATCTCCTAAAAGTGACCAGCAAGACACGACCCACATATCTAAACCCGCGCACACACACACACACACACACACTGCTGGACTGATCCGAGTCTTGATCCACCAAAAATCTACGAAACAACACATCCGCCGCCGTGAAGACCAGGCTACGGCATCTCGGCTATAACGGACGAAATGCACAACCTGCCAACTATCCTACAATACGTCTCTATCTCCGTCCAGCGACGTCGCAGCGTTGATAACACGACAAGCGCCCTAATGTCGCTTCAAGTGGTCACTCCACTGTCGGGGAAACAATCCCAACGAACCAACTGGTAGAAGAAAAAATAAATCACAAAACCCTCCCGAGCGAGAGGTGTTCAACGCGACAGACACAGACTGCAACCAACAGAACAATCACGTAACTTAACTTACCAGATTTAAAGCGAGTGGCGAAACGACTCGGAGAAAGTCCTCTTTGGTAAATTTCAGGATCTTGTTTTTTTTTTTTTAAATGATCTTCCTCTAGTCACTACCACTGAGAATGACTGGGGCTCAACGTCAGTGGGTGAATCAACTAAGATAGAGAGCACAGTAAGTTGAAGTGTCAAATTACATTGGCCATTCTATTCCCAAAGGGCCATGCTTTGTGGTTAGGAACAAAATGTGTTGCGGATTTACAGTGAGGAGACGTAACAAGTACAGGAAGACACTGGAATGGACTGAGCTTGTCGCCTGGAAGAATTTGACATCTGTTACGCTATAAACACGGTGTTATTTCATTATATAACGGGATAATTAAACGTAGACGTATTTAATGATAATAATAATTTATTATTTTTAGGAATAGGACATTGTATTTGTGAAAAATGTGTAATAAATAAACACAAATATATATACATAACATGGGTACATATACAGTAAATATCAACTATATACTCTGTCATAAAAAAAAAAAATAACGTTCACCACCTTTTAAAACACCTTGTTATCAATCTACAAAATGGGATATTTTTACATATTATTATAATTATAAATATTAATATTACTATGATTACTATCATTATTAGTATTATTACTCTCCAGTGTTCCGCATCTCAGTTAAAGTCATGTTCCGTGTTTTCCTGGTTGCAGTCTCTGATGGAAAGGTCTGATTAACAAAGGGGTTTTTCTCTTTTGGCCAAAAAGACCGTCCTCTCTCCTCCTCGCTCCTCCGTGACCCGGAAACCGATAAAGTGGTCGAGGGAGTGTGTCAATTTGTTAGTAGGAAAACGGAAGAGTGTCCTCCGCTCATCTTTCACCGAGGACACCAGAGAGGATGAAGAGGTGAAACGAGAGGGATAACTGGGCCCAAAATCTGTCATCTCCAGCAGGTGGCGTTTTTTCGCTTTTTTTCACTCACCAACCTAGGAGTTTTTGTATGGAGGTCAATGAGTGTCGAATTTGGTTAACAAAATATCTAATGGCTTATTTGCTACTTGTGGCTTATTTGTTATATTTGCTCATTCATCCCCCCTCCTCTCCCCTGTAACTATTTCCCAGGTCGTTGCTGTAAAGGAGAATTTGTTCTCAGTCAATTTGCCTGGTTAAATATGGGTTAAATAAATAAATATACACTACCGTTCAAACGTTTGGGGTCACATGTTTTTGATAAAAAAAACATTTTTTTTTACCATTAAAATAACATCAAATTGATCAGAAATACAGTGTAGACATTGTTAATGTTGTAAATTACTATTGTAGCTGGAAATGGCTGATTTTGAATGGAATATCTACATAGGCGTACAGAGGCCCATTATCAGCAACCATCACTCATGTGTTCCAATGGCACGTTGTATTTTTTTTATTTAACCTTTATTTAACTAGGCAAGTCAGTTAATGACGGTCTAGGAACAGTGGGTTAGCTGCATTGTTCAGGGGCAGAACGACAGATTTTTACCTTGTCAGCTCGGGGATTTGATCTAGCAACCTTTCAGTTACTAGCCCAACGCTCGTACATTAACACTAGGTTACCTGCCGCCCTGAGTATTAGCTAATCCAAGTTTATCACTTTAAAAGGCTGATTGATCATTAGAAAACCCTTTTGCAATTATGTTAGCACAGCTGAAAACTGTTGTTCTGATTAAAGAAGCAATAAAACTGGCCTTCTTTAGACTAGTTGAGTATCTGGCGCATCAGCATTTGTGGGTTCGATTACAGGCTCAAAATGACTTGAAGAAAAAACTTTCTTCTGAAACTCGTCAGTCTATTCTTGTTCTGAGAAATTAAGGCTATTCCATGCGAGATATTGCCAAGAAACTGAAGATCTGGGACAACGCTGTGTACTACTCCCTTCACAGAACAGCGCAAACTGGCTCTAACCAGAATAGAAAGAGGAGTGGGAGGCCCCGGTGCACAACTGAGCAAGAGGACAAGTACCCTGTAAAAAAAAAAAAACAAACAAACAAGAA
>NW_019943441.1:76822-91535 GCF_002910315.2 Salvelinus sp. IW2-2015 | reverse complement strand
ATTAGAGGTCTAGTTTGAGAGAGAAACAGACCGGCCTCACAAGTCCTCAACTGGCGGAGCTTTCATTAAATAGTTACCCGCAAAAACACCAGTCTCCAATCGTCAACAGTGAAGTAGGCGGACTCCGGGGTGTGATGCTGGCCTCTAGCCAGAGTTGTCAAAGAAAAAAGCCATATCTCAGACTGGCCAATAAAAATAAATATGCTGAAGATGGGAACAATAACACAAGCACACTGGAACAGAGGAACTCTGTGTCGTCTTAGATCATACTCTCCTCCTCTTTTGTTCCTCAACATGACAGCCTCACATATGCCCAGGTCGTGAGCAGACCAACAGGCCCAACCCCCACTATTACACCCGACCAAGCCCCATCCTGCTATTTAAGAGGTATTTATCTCAACATGCTCTGCTCACACCTACTGTAATGGACTAAGCCTAAACCACATGTAAACACCATTAGACACGATGAAACACAAAGATTTTATACTCTCCTTCTGGAATATACAAGGTCTGAGGTCATCTGCCTTTGGCCTAAAGAGCAGGAACCCAGACTTCATCAAAGAAATTGGAAATAGAAGACATTGTCATCCTACAAGAAACCTGGTATAGAGGAGACGGACCCACTGGTTGCCCTCTAGGTTACAGAGAGCTGGTAGTCCCATCCACCAAACTACCAGGTGGGTGGTATAGAGGAGATGGACCCACTGGTTGCCCTCTAGGTGACAGAGAGCTGGTAGTCCCATCCACCAAACTACCAGGTGTGAAACAGGGAAGTGACTCAGGGGGTATGCTAATTTGGTATAGAGTAGACCTAACTCACTCTATTAAATTAGTCAAAAAAGGAACATTTTATATCTGGCTAGAAATTAATAAGGAAAATATCTCAACAGAGAAAAATGTCCTCCTGTGTGCTACCTATATCCCCCCAATATAATCCCCATACTTTAACAATGACAGCTTCTCCATCCTGGAAGGGGAGATCAACCATTTCCAGACCCAGGGACATGTACTAGTCTGTGGCGACCTAAATGGCAGAACTGTCCAAAAACTTGTCAGCACACAGGGGGACAAACATCTACCTGGAGGTGACAGTATTCCATCCCCCATGCCCCCCTAGGCACAACTATGACAAAACAACCAACAAAAAATGGGTCACAACTCCTGCAGTTCTGTCGCACGCTGGGTCTCTACATAGTCAATGTTAGGCTTCAAGGAGACTCCTATTGTAGGTACACCTATAGCTCATCTCTTGGCAGTAGTACTGTAGACTACTTTATCACTGACCTCAACCCAGAGTCTCTCAGAGCGTTCACAGTCAGCCCACTGACTCCCCTATCAGACCACAGCAAAATCACAGTCTACTTGAACAGAGAAAAACTCAATCATGATGCATCAAAGCCAAAGGAACTGAACAATATTAAGAAATACTATAGGTGGAAGGAAAGTAGTGTGGAAACCTACCAAAAAAGACTATTTTTGGACAAAACATTTCACTGTAATAGTAAAGGTGTGCACTTGGCAGGAGAAAATCTAAACAGTATATTTGACCTTTCAGACAACCTAAGACAATTAACAACAATGACAAATGGTTTGATGAAGAATGCAAAAACCTAAGATTTAAATACACTTAGGTTGGAGTCATTAAAACTCGTTTTTCAACCACTCCACAAATGTCTTGTTAAAAAACTATAGATTTGCAAAGTCGGTTAGGACATCTACTTTGTGCATGACACAAATCATTTTTCCAACAATTGTTTACGGACAGATTATTTCACTTATAATTCACTGTATCACAATTCCAGTGGGTCAGAAGTTTACATACACTAAGTTGACTGTGCCTTTAAACAGCTTGTAAAATTCCAGAAAATGATGTCATGGCTTTAGAAGCTTCTGATAGGCTAATTGGCATCATTTGAGTAAATTGGAGGTGTACCTGTGGATGTATTTCAAGGCCTACCTTCAAACTCAGTGCCTCTTTGATTGACATCATGGAAAAATCAAAAGAAATCAGCCAAGACCTCAGGAAAAAAAATAGTTGACCTCCACAAGTCTAGTTCATCCTTGGGAGCAATTTCATAACACCTGAAGTTACCACTTTTATCTGTACAAACAATTGTACGCAAGTATAAACACCATGGGACCACGCAGCCGTCCTACCGCTCAGGAAGGAGACGCATTCTGTCTCCTAGAGATGAACGTACTTTGGTGCAAAAAGTGCAAATAAATCCCAGAACAACAGCAAAGGACCTTGTGAAGATGCTGGAGGAAACGGGTACAAAAGTATCTATATCCACAGTAAAACGAGTCCTATATCGACATAACCTGAAAGGCCACTCAGCAAGAAAGAAGCCACTGCTCCAAAACCGCCATAAAAGAATCCAGACTACGGTTTGCAACTGCACATGGGGACAAAGATTGTACTTTTTGGAGAAATGTCCTCTGGTCTGATTAAACAAAAATAGAACTGTTTGGCCATAATGACCATCGTTATGTTTGGAGGAAAAAGGGGGAGGCTTGCAAGCCGAAGAACACCATCCCAACCATGAAGCACGGGGGTGGCAGCAAAATCAAGTGTTGTTGGGGAGGTGCTTGTTGCTGCAGGCAGGGACTGGTTGCACTTCACAAAATAGCTATGGCATCATGAGGTAGGAAAATTATGGTGATATATTGAGCAACATCTCAAGACATCAGTCAGAAGTAAAGCGTTGCTCGCAAATGGGTCTTCAAATGGACAATTGACCCCAGCATACTTCCAAAGTTGTGGCAAAATGGCTTAAAGGACCAACAAAGTCAAGGTAGTTGGAGGTGGCCATACAAAGCCCTGACCTCAATCTCATAGCAATATTTGTGGCCAGAACTGAAAATGCGTGTGCGAGCAAGGAGGCCTACAAACCTGACTCCGTTACACCAGCTCTGTCAGGAGGAATGGGCCAAAATTCACCCAACTTATTGTGGGAAGCTTGTGGAAGGCTACCTGAAGTGTTTGACGCAAGTTAAACAATTTAAAGGAAATGCTACCAAATACTAATTGAGTGTATGTAAACTTCTGACCCACTGGGAATGTGATGAAAGAAATAAAAGCTGAATAAATCATTATCTCTACTATTATTCTGACATTTCACATTCTTAAAATAAAGTGGTGATCCTAACTGACCTAAGACAGGGCATTTTTACTAGGATTAAATGTCAGGAATTGTGAAAAACCGAGTTTAAATGTATTTGGCTAAGGTGTATGTAAACTTACGACTTTAATTGTATCTATCCAAAACAGAGATGTGTGGATAAACCACTTCTCCAATATTTTGGGCTCTTTTTTTGCTCTATAACAAAGAACAAACAGCAAAAACATGGACATGATCAATTACAATTCTTAGAATCAGCTATTAAAGACTACCAGAACATACTTGATTCTCCAATTACATTGAATGAACTACAGGACAAAATACAAACCCTCCAACCCAAAAAGGCCTGTGGTGTTGATGGTATCCTCAATGAAATGATAAAATATGCAGACCACAAATTCCAATTGGCTATGCTTAAACTCTTTAACATCATCCTCAGCTCTGGCTTCTTCCCCAATATGTGGAACCAAGGACTGATCACCCCAATCCACAAAGTGGAGACAAATTTGACCCCAATAACTACCGTGGGATATGCATCAACAGCAACCTTGGGAAAATCCTCTGCATTATCATTAACAGCAGACTCGTACGTTTCCTCAGTGAAAACAATGTACTGAGCAAATGTCAAATTGGCTTTTTTCCAAATTACAATATGACAGACCACGTATTCACCCTGCACACCCTAATTGACAAACAAACAAACCAAAACAATGGTCTTCTCATGCTTTGTTGACTTCAATAAGACCAAAATAATGGTGTTCTAAAAAAGGTCCAGGACCACAAATACAAAATCCATCTAGACACACAAACTATACATTCCTCGGCCTAAACATCAACGCCACAGGTAACTTCCACAAAGCTGTGAACAATCTGAGAGACAAGGCAAGAAGGGCCTTCTATGCCATCGAAAGGAACATAAAATTTGACATACCAATTAGGTTCTGGTTAAAAAATACTTGATGTCACACTGGTATAAAGAATTTGGAGACAGGCGCAGGAATACATCATCTGGGTTTTTAACCCCGCCTCCGCCTCTGGACATCGAGGGAGGTCCAGCGTACTCGGTCCGTGAGGTCCTGGATTCGAGGCATTGGGGGGGGGGGGTCTCCAGGTCAACTCATCGACTGGAAGGGGTACGGGCCCAGAGGAACAGTGCTGGGGTTCTCCTGCTTCGCTGACCAGGGGACTTTTCCACCGTCGGCGTCTGGACGCGACCCGCTTCGTCTGCTTGTCGTCCCCGGGCGCGTCTGGGGGGGGGGGGGTGCTCATTCTGTTCACCAGTTCCGCGAGAGGTCAAGTGTCAACCGGCCGATTCTAGGGCTGCACTGAACCGTGGTGGTCATTAACGCACACCTGGTTCCAATTCATCACTGATTGTGTTTGTATAAATGTGACCTTTGTTTCCCCGTTGGGTTGTCGATTATTGTTCCCATGTCCATTGGTCGTGTGAGTACCTATGCATTGTCTCAGCCTGTGCTGCGTGTTTTGTGCATTGTGTATTACGTGTCTCGCCTCGTGTCGTTCTACCCTCGCTCTTTTGTTTGGGTACATCCTGGGGCTCTGTTCACAAACACAAACAGACCCCACAGAGCCCCGGGACAATAACACAATTAGACCCAACTAAATCATGACAAAACAAAAAAGAGAATTACTTGACACATTGGAAAGAATTAACAAAAAAACAGAGCAAACTAGAATGCTATTTGGCTCCTCTAAACAGAGAGTAGACAGTGGCAGAATACCTGACCACTGTGACTGACCTAAACTTAAGGAAAGCTTTGACTATGTACAGAATCCGTGAGCATAGCCTTGCTATTGAGAAAGGTTGCCGTAGGCAAACCTGGCTCTCAAGAGAAGACAGGCTATGTGCACACTGCCCACAAAATGAGGTGGAAACTGAGCTGCACTTCCTAACCTCCTGCTAAATGTATGACCATATTATTGACCATATTGTATGACCACATATTTCCCTCAGATTACACAGACCCACAAAGTATGAAAAAAGAATCATAAAATGTTGATGAATTCCCATAACTACTGGGTGAAATACCACAGTGTGCCATCGCAGCAGCAAGATTTGTGACCTGTTGCCACAAGAAAAGGGCAACCAGTGAAGAACAAACACCATTGTAGGTAGAGGCATATTTATTCATTTTCCCTTTTGTACTTTAACTATTTTCACATCTCTACAACACTGTATATTGACATAAATTGACATTTGAAATGTCTTTATTCTTTTGGAACTTGTGAGTGTAATATTTTTTATTTCACTTTTGTTTTGCCATTTCACTTGCTTTGGTAAATATTTCCCATGCAAATAAAGCCCCTTGAATTGAATTGAGAGGGTGGGAGAGAGAGAGGGAAGGAAGGTAGGAAGGAAAGAGAGAGAGAGAGAGAGAGAGGTGTATTTGCCATAATTATCAATAGCACTGTTTGTGTTTTCAGCACTTTGTTTTTAGCTAGTTGGAACTTGATTGAGCTGGTAAAATGAATTGAGATGGTTAGGTAATTATCACTAGTAAAACTGTTTACAATACACCGTAATAATCTTCACTGTTTCCCCATGTTTTTTTTACCTGTTATTCCTATACACCCGGTATACCGGGTGATGACATCAGTTTACACCCGGTGGAAGGCTGGTCCAACACACACACACACACACACACACACACACACACACAGTGAAGAGAGCCAGTCAGTCAGTGAAGTTATGGAAGATTGGGAATCAGAAAATAAATAAGAGCAGATAGTTTGACAAGAAGACATGAGGGAATTCTACACCCTAAGAAAAGAGGGTTCTTCAAGGGTTCTTTGTGAATGGTGGTGTTTCCATGACTCCAAGAACCTTTTGAGCCTTTCATTGGTTCATTACAGATTAGAAAAGGGTTCTTTCCTCCCTTAGTGATGATGTAGGGGCGGCAGCTCATTTGAATATTTTGGGGCGTGGTTTGCTCACAGATATTATTTTTTTGCAACCATGAGAGACAGTCCTTCCTGTTTATTTCATGTGTTGTGTTATTGCCAGTTATATTTTAAATATGACTATGGCCAATGTCTTCTGAAATACTAACATATGTGCTGGTGTCATATTGAGAACACAGTTAATAAATAAATCAGTGGTTCTCAATTCTCTCCTCAGGAAATCACAGCTGTTCCCGCCAAGTTATTACCTCGTAACCCTCCAGAGCTTCCACACTTAATACAAATAGTCAATAATAACACAATAATAACACCTGTGGAATTTCAACAATATAATATGGCTAGTTAAATAGAATAAATAACCTGTATGGTTCTACAAAGAACCTTTGAGATCGAGAAAGGTTCTTTATAGAACCATCCTCCATAAAGAACCATAACTATATTCCCCCCAAAACGTTCTAACCATAGCGGAACCCTTTTTGGTGCTATATAGAACGTTTTATTTGTGTTTGTTTTTATCGAACCTCAGTAAAAGGTTCTTTATAGAACCATTCTCCATAAAGAACCATAAAAACATTTTATTTTTCGGTGCTATACAGTCCTTGTGCCTAAGAACACTAAGGTAACCTGCCTAAATGACTACCGCCCCGTAGCACTCACATCTGTAGCCATGAAGTGCTTTGAAAGGCTGGTCATGGCTCACATCAACACCATTATCCCAGAAACCCTAGACCCACTCCAATTTGCATACCGCCCCCAACAGATCCACAGATGATGCAATCTCTATTGCACTCTACACTGCCCTTTCCCACCTGGACAAAAGGAACACCTAAGTCAGAATGCTATTCATTGACTACAACTCAGCGTTCAACACCATAGTACCCCCAAAGCTCATCACTAAGCTAAGGAGCCTGGGACTAAACACCTCCCTCTGCAACTGTATCCTGGACTTCCTGACGGGTCGCTCCCAGGTGGTGAGGGTAGGTAAACAACACATCTGCCACGCTGATCCTCAACACTGGAGCTCCACAGGGGTGTGTGCTCAGTCCCCTCCTGTACTCACGACTGCACGGCCAGGCACGACTCTAACACCATCATTAAGTTTGCAGACGACACAACAGTGGTAGGCCTGATCACCGACAACGATGAGACAGCCTACAGTTAGGAGGTCAGAGACTTGGCCGTGTGGTGCCAGAATAACAACCTCTCCCTCAACGTGATCAAGACAAAGGAGATGATTGTGGACTACAGGAAAAGGAGGACCGAGAACGCCCCCATTCTCATTGACGGGGCTGCAGTGGAGCAGGTTGAGAGCTTCAAGTTCTTTGGTGTCCACATCACCAACAAACTAACATGGTCCAAGCACACCAAGACAGTCGTGAAGAGGGCACGAAAAAACCTATGGATCAGGAGACTGAAAAGATTTGGCAAGGGCCCTCAGATCCTCAAAAGCTTTTACAGCTGCACCATCGAGAGCATCCTGACGGGTTGCATCACTGCCTGGTATGGCATCTGCTAGGCCTCCGACCGCAAGGAACTACAGAGGGTAGTGCGTATGGCCCAGTACATCACTGGGGCCAAGCTTCCTGCCATCCAGGACGACTATACCAGGCGGTGTTAGAGGAAGGCCCTAAAAATTGTCAAAGACTCCAGCCACCCTAGTCATAGACTGTTCTCTCTGCTAACGCATGGCAAGCGATACCGGAGCGCCAAGTCTAGGTCCAAGAGGCTTCTAAACAGCTTCTACCCCCAAGCCATAAGACTCCTAAACATCTAATCAAATGGCTACCCAGACTATTTATATTGCCCCCTGCTACGCTGCTGCTACTCTCTGTTATGATCTATGCATAGTCACTTTAATAACGCTACCTACATGTACATATTACATTAATTACCTCGACACCGGTGCCCCCACACATCACTTGAGGTCTACACCTGTTGATTCAGCATTTCACTGTAAGTCTACTACACCTGTTGTATTCAGCATTTCACTGTAGGTCCTACTACCTGTTGTATTCAGCATTTCACTGTAAGGTCTACTACACCTGTTGTATCAGCATTTCACGTGAGGTCTACACCTTGTTGTATTCAAGCATTTCACTGTAAGTCTACTACACCTGTTGTATTCAGCATTTCACTTGGGTCTAACTACAACCTGTTGTACTTCAGCATTTCACTGTAAGGTCTACTACACCTGTTGTATTCAGCATCACTGTAAGGTCTACTACACCTGTTTGTATTCAGCATTTCACTGTAAGGTCTACTACACCTGTTGTATCAGCACATTTCACTGTGAGGTCTACTACACCGTTGTATTCAGCATTCACTGTGAGTTACTACACCTGTTGTATTCAGCATTTCACTGTAAGGTCTACTACACCTGTTGTATTCAGCATTTCACTGTAAGGTCTACTACACCTGTTGTATTCAGCATTCACTGTAAGGTCTACTACACCTGTTGTATTCAGCATTCACTGTAAGGTCTACTACACCTGTTGTATTGCAGCATTCACTGTAGGTCTACTACACCTGTTGTATTCAGCATTTCACTGTAAGTCTACTACAACCTGTTGTATCAGGCATTTCACGTAAGGTCTACTACACCTGTTGTATTCAGCATTTCATGTAAGGTCTAATACCCTGTTGTATCAGCATTTCATGTAAAGGTCTACTACACCTGTTGTATTCAGCATTTCAGTGTAAAGGTCTACTACACTGTTGTATTCAGCATTTCACTGTAAAGGTCTACTACACCTGTTGTATTCAGCATTTGCTGTCTACGATTCTGACCTGTTTCTGTTTTGTAGTGTTTAGTTGGTAGGCGTGAGTTGGGTGGCATTTCTATGTTTTGTGTTTCTATGTTGGTGTAAGGGTTGCCGATAATGGTTCTCAATTAGAGCAGGTGTTACGTTTCCTCTGATTGAAGACCATATTTAAGTAGGTTGTTCTCACTGTTGTTTGTGAGGTGTTGTTCCTGGTCAATGTTGGTGGCTACACGGGACTGTTGACGGTTAGTTTGTTTTGTCATTTGTGTATAGTGTCTTGTTTTGTTTGATTAAATTCATTATGTCTAATTACCACGCTGCACATTGTCCTCTGATCTTCTCACCTCGCCTCGTCTGGAGGAGGAGGACGACGATGACTCTTACAGAATCACCCACCACCAAAGGATCAAGCAGCTGGCAACGGGCAGCAGCGACAGCAGCCGGTACCAGGAGGAATGGTCATGGAGCAAATATGAACGAGAAGGAAACCCTGGCTAAGTTGGAGAGAATCGTTCGCTCTCGGAGGAGATGGAGGCAGCGAAAGCCCAGGATCGGTCTGATGAGGAGGCAGCACGGAACGTGGCTGGAAGCCCGTGAAGAAACCCCAAAAATGCTTGGGGGGGGGCTAAAGGGTAGTGTGGCGAAGGCAGGTAGGAAACCTCGCCCCACTTCCATGCTTACCGTGGAGAGGGAGTACGGGCAGACACCGTGTTATGCGGAAGAGCGCACGGTGTCTCCTTACGTGTGCATAGCCCGGTCGGTATTCCACCTCCCCGCACTGGGGGCTAGATGAGCATTAGACCAAGTGCCATGAACCGGCTACATATCTGGCCTCAGTACGTTCCTCGGCCGGTGTACATCGCACCAGTCTTACGCATGGTGTCCCCGGTTCGCCAACACAGCCCAGTGCGGGATATTCCACCTCCCCGCACTGGACGGGCAGGGGAGCATTCAACCAGTAAGGTTGGCAGGCCTCGGTGTCAAGGGAGCCAGTACGCCTGCACGGGCCGGTATATCCGCGCCACCTTCCCGCCCCAGCCCAGTACCACCAGTGCTACACCACGCACCAGCTTCCAGTGCGTCTCCAGAGCCCTGATCCTCCTCACGCACTTCCCTGAGGTGCGTGCCCTCAGCCCGGTACCACCAGTTCGGTACACGCACCAGCCTATAGTGCGCATCGAGAATTCAGTGTGCCCTGTTCCTGCTCCCCGCACATAGCCTTGAGGTGCGTGTCTCTAGTCCCGGTACCACCAGTTCCGGCACCACGCACCAAGCTCCTGTGCGTCTCCAGAGCCCTGTACGCACTGATCCTTCTCCCGCACCCCTGAGTGCGTGCCCTCACCCACGTACCACCAGTTCCGTACCACGCACCAGGCCATAGTACGCTCCGAGAATTCAGTTGCCTGTTCCTGCTCCCCGCACTAGCTTGAGTGCGCTCCAGTCGTACCACCAGTTCCGCACCACGCACCAGGCTACTGTGCGCCTCAGCAGGTCAGCAGTCGCCGTCTGCCCAACCCGCCTGCACTGCTCGTCTGCCCAGCGCCATCTGAGCATCCGTCTGCCCGAGCCGCTAGAGCCGCCCGTCTGTCCGAGCCGTCAGAAGCCGTCGTCAGTCAGGAGCGCTAGCGTCAGTCAGACGCCAGAGCCGTCCGTCAGTCAGGAGCTGCCAGAGCCGCCAGCCAGTCAGGAGCTGCCAGAGCCGCCAGCCAGATCAGGAGCTCCAGGCCGCCAGCCAGTCAGAGCTGCCAAAGCCACCAGCCATCAGAACTGCCTCCAGTCATGAGCTGCCTGTCCAGTCATGAGCTGCCCTCCAGATGAGCTGCCCTCAGTCATGAGCTGCCCTCCAGTCATGAGCTGCCCTCCAGTCTGAGCTGCGCTCCAGTCATGAGCTGCCCTCCAGTCATGAGCTGCCTCCAGTCCGGAGCTGCCATATAGTCGAGCTGCATCTAGTCCGAAGCAACCATTCAGTCCAGAGCTGCCTCTCTGTCCGGAGCGTCCTTCAGTCCGAGTTGCCCCTCTTCTGAGCTACCCCTCTGTCCTGAGCTACCTCTTGTCCTAGCTACCCCTCTGTCCTGATCTACCCCTCTGTCCTGAGCTACCCCTCTCGTCCTGAGCTACCTCTCTGTCCTGAGCTCCTCTCTGTCCTGAGCTACCCCTCTGTCCTGAGCTACCCCCTCTGCCTGAGCTACCCCTCTGTCCTGAGCTACCTCTCGTCCTGAGCTACCCCTCTGTCCTGAGGCTACCCCTCTGTCCTGAGCTACCTCTCTGTGCTGAGTACCTCTCTGTCCTGATTGTCTATATTTAGGAGGGGCCTTGGTGAAAGTTTCTGGACCATGGTCGGGACGAGGGTCGCCACTCAAGGGACGCTAAGGAGGGGACAAAGAAATGGTTGAGTGGTTGTCTCGTCCTGCGCCGGACCGCCACCGCGGACAGATGCCCACCCAGACCCTCCCCTTGAGTTTTAGGGGTGCGCCCGGAGTTCGCACCTTGAGGGGGGGTTCTGTCACGTTCGACCTGTTTTCTGTTGTTTTGTATGTGTTATTAGTTGTCAGGCGTGAGTTGGGTGGGCATTCTATGTTTTGTGTTTCTATGTTGGTTTAAGGTGTTGCCTGATATGGTTCTCAATTAGAGGCAGTGTTTGACGTTTCCTCTGATTGAGAACCATATTAAGGAGGCTGTTCTCACTGTTTGTTTGTGGTGATTGTCCTGTTCAGTGTTGTGCTACACGGACTGTGACGCGTTAGTTTGTTTTGTCATTTTGTATAGTGTCTTGTTTTTGATTAAAATTCATTATGTCTATATTACCCAGCTGCACATTGGTCCTCTGATCCTTCTCGCCTCTCCTCGTCTGAGAGGAGACGACGTAGACTGCCTTACAATTTCACTGTAAGGTCTACTCACCTGTTGTATTCAGCATTTCACTGTAAGTCTACTACACCTATTGTATTCAGCATTTCACTGTGAGGTCTACTACAACCTTTGTATTCAGCATTTCACTGTAAGGTCTACTACACCTGTTGTATTCAGCATTTCACTGTAAGGTCTACTTGTCACGTTCCTGACCTGTTTTCTGTTAGTTTTTATGTGTTAGTTTGGTCAACGTGAGTTTGGGTGGGCAGTCTATGTTTTCTGTTTCTATGTTGTTTAAAGGGGACCTGATATGGCTCTCAATTAGAGGCAGGTGGTTGTCATTCTCTGATTGAAGTCATATTAAGGTAGGTGTTTTCACACTGTTTGTTGGGTGGTTGTCTCCTGTGTCTATGTTTTCGTTTGTTTGTTCGTTCGTTTTATTGTAGCATTTTCCTTTGTGCGTTTCTTCGAGTCACATGTAAGTTTTACGTTCAGTTTGTCTACATCGTTTTGTTATTTGTTAGTTTATTCAAGTATAGTTGTTTCGTCTTGTGTAAAATAATATCATGTCATATCACAACGCTGCCCTTGTCGAATCACTACTCCTCCTCTTCGTATGAAAGAGAGAGGAACACCGTTACACTACTACACCCGTTGTATTCAGCATTTCACTGCAAAGGTCTACTACACCTGTTGATTCTGCGCATGTGACAAATAACATTTGATTTATCCTTTATTAATGTTTTTTATAGAACCTTAGGAAAGTGTATTATAGCACCAAAAAGGGTTCGTATGGTTACAAACCAAATAACCCTTATTTGTCAAAAATATACAGGAAGTACTATATAGACAATAAATGTTGTGTGCATTACAGCACCATTAATTCTCATTAGAGCAGAGACGGGGAGGAGAGGAGAGAGGGAGGGAGAGGAGGGAAAGTGAGAGAGATATTTTTTTTTATTTTTTTTGTTATATCACCTTTATTAACCAGGTAAGCTAGTTGAGAACAAGTTCTCATTTACAACTGCGACCTGACAAGATAAAGCAAAGCAGTGCGACACAAACAACAACAGAGTTTCACACTGGAATGAACAACGTACAGTCAATAACACAATAGAAAAATCTTTATACAGTGTGTGCAAATGTAGTAAGAGTAAGAGAGGTAGCAATAAATAGGCAATGATGCACAATAATTACAATTTACGCTTAACACTGGAGTGATATATGTGCAGATGATGATGTGCAAGTAGAGATACTGTGTGCAAAAGAGCAAAAAAAAGAACAATATGGGGATGAGTAGTTAGGTGGCTATTACAGATGGCTGTAGGTTGATGGAAGAGAGGGAGAGAGGAAGGAGGATAGAGAAATGAGACAGGGATAAATGGATGAGAGGGATGGAGGCAGAGAGAGAAGTTGGAGGGGAAGAGGAAAGAGAGAAGGAGGGAGGGAGGAGAGAGAGGGAGAGAGAAGGAGAGGTGATGAAGGATAGAGAATGAACAGGGAGAGGGTAGAGAGGATGGAGGGAGAAGAGTTGGGAGGGAAAGAGGAAAGAGAAAGGAGGAGGGATGAGAGAGGGAGGGACAGAGAAGGAGAGAGAATGGATGAAGGCTAAGAAAACAGAGAGAGTGAGGAGGATAGAGAGGGAGAGAGATGGAGGATAGAGAAACAGAGGGAGGGAGGGATAGAGCAGAAGCTAGAGAGAGTGAGGATGAGAGGGAGAAAGCGAGGGAGAGAGAGTGAGGGATAGCGAGGAGAAAGAGAGTGGGAGAGAGCAGTTGTATGAGGGGTGCTACCATGGACAGCTTCTGGAAGTGGTGCGAGCCTCCCTCGATGAGTTCTCCCTTCCCTTGCTTTTTTCGTCTCTTTTCTTCCATCTTTTCAACAAGAAAGGTGAGCTGTGTGTGTGTGTGTGTGTGTGTGTGTGTGTGTGTGTTGTGTGTGTGTGTGTGTGTGTGTGTTGTGTGTGTGTGTGTGTGTGTGTGTGTGTGTGTGTGTGGTTGTGTGTGTGTGTAGCAATAGCAGATAAAGCAGGCTGCTTGCCCACATGCTGGTTTGCTTTGGAGAGTGCAATGCAATCAATGTGTCCTCACAAAGGGGAAGAGCATTCAGAAAGCCAACTGTTCCCTCAGGCCATGGGAGCGACAAGAGGGGGGAGAGGGAGAGTATTGAAAGAGAGATTGCGAGTTAGAGAGAGAAAATTGAGCGAGAGAGAGAGGACAGAGAGAGATACAGAGAGGAGAGAGAGAAGAGACAGATGGAAAGAAAGAACGAAAGAAAATAAGTGAGAGAGAGAAGAGAGAAAAGAGAGAGGAAAAGAGAGAAAGAGAAAGAGAGAGAGAGGAGGAGAGAGAGAGAGAGAGAAGAGAGAGAGAGAGAGAGAGAGAGAGAGACAGAGAGAGAAGAGACAGATGGAAGAAAGAACGAAAGAAATAAGCGAGCGAGAGAGAGAGAGAGAGAGAGAAAGAGAAGAGAGAGAGAGAGAAGAGCAAGATAACAACATGTTTTCCTGAGGGACATTATGTCAGAGTCCAAAAACGTTGAAATACATTGAAATACACATAATAGCAACCCAGCTAGCACATTTGGTTACTTCGAAGTTTCACACTGGTTCTGGGAATGAAGCCAAAGTTTCCTAAATGGTAAAACTGAACGTTTTTTATTCATTCTGAGAATGGAAATGAACATTTCACATTGTTCTGGAACAAACGATTTTTTTAGTTGCAGGGAGGGTTTTGAGAACGTTTTACTACGGTTCCAGGTAGGTTCTGAGAACGTTTTACTACGTTCCAGGTAGGGTCCTGAGAACGTTTTACTACGGTTCCAGGGAGGTTCTGAGAACATTTTACTATGGTTCCAGGAGGTTCTGAGAACGTTTTGCTGTGGTTCCCTGACAGTCTTCCTGGGAGATTTATTACCTGGTCTCCCTGTAAATAGACATGTTATTACTGGTACCTTCCCTGTATATAGCCATGTTATTACCTGTACTTGCTGTAATAGCCATTATTACCTGTACTTCCATGTATATAGCCATGTTATACCTGTACTTCTGATATAACC